>NW_020954267.1:104007-315330 GCF_900497805.2 Vombatus ursinus
AAGAAAGAAAGAAAGAAAGAAAGAAAGAAAGAAAGAAAGAAAGAAAGGAAGGAAGGAAGGAAGGAAGGAAGGAAGGAAGGAAGAAAGGAAGAGAAAATAGCATGCTTCACTCTGTATTCAGTCAGTATCAGTTTTTTACCTGGAGGCGCATAGTATGCTTCATCACTAGTCCTTTGGGATTGTCTTAGATCATTATATTGCTGAGGAGATAAGTCTACCAAAGTTGATCATTGCACAATGTTGCTGTTACTGTGTACAATGTTCTCTTGGTTCTGTTCACCTCAATATGCATCAGTTCATGTAAGTCCAGGTTTTTCTGAAATCATCCTGCTTGCCATTTCTTACAGCACAATAATATTCCATTACAATCATATACCACAGCTTGTTTAGTCATTCCCTAATTGATGGGCATCCTTTTGATTTCCAATTCTTGGTCACTAGAAAAAGAGCTGCTATAAATATTTTTGTACAAATAGGTCCTTTCCCCCTTTATTGGATGTCTTTGAGATACAGACCTAGTAGTGGTATTGCTGGATCAAAGGGTATGCACAGTTTTATAGCCCTTTGGGCATAGTTCCAAATTGCTCTCTAGAATGGTTGGATTAGTTAACAACTCCACCAGCAGTGCATTAGTACCCCAGTTTTCCCACATCCTCAGTAACATTGAACATTTTCCCTTTTTGTCATATTGGTCACTCTGATAGGTGTGAGATGGTACCTCAGAGTTGTTTTAACTCACATATCTCTACTCAGTAGTGATTTAGAGCATTTTTTTATATGACTATAGATAGCTTTGATTTATTTGTCAAAAAACTGCCTGTTCATATCCTTTGACCATTTATCAATTGGGAAATGACTTGTACTTTTATAAATTTTACTCAGGTCTCTATGTATTTGAGAAATTAGGCCTTTATCGGAGACATTTGTTGCAAAAATTTTCCCCCAGTTTTCTGCTTTCCTTATGATTTTGGTTGCATTGGTTTTGTTTGCGCAAAAACTTTTTAATTTTATATAATCAAAATTGTCTATTTTACATTTTGTAATGCTCTCTAAATATTCTTTAATTTTAAATTATTCCCTTATCCATAAGTCTGACAGAGAAATTATTCCATGCTCTCTTAATTTGCTTATACTTTATGTGTAAATCACATGCCCATTTTGACCTTGTTTTGGTATACCGTGTGAAATGTTATCTATACCTAGTTTCTGCCATACTGTTTTCCAGTTTTCTCAGCAGTTTTTGTCAAATAATGAGTTTTTGTTCCAAAAACTTGGATCTTTGGGTTGATCATATACTAAATTACTATGGTCATTTACTATAATGTAATTTGTACCTAATCTATTTCCACTGATCTATCACTCGATTTCTTAGCCAGTACCGGATTGTTTTAAAAATTAGCACTTTGTAATACAGTTCAAGATGTGGTACAGCTAGACCACCTTCTTCAGCATTTTTTTCATTGATTCCCTTGATATCCCTGGGCTTTTGTTCTGATGAATTTTGTTATTTTTTCTAGCTCTATAAAATAATTTTTGAGAGTTTGCTTGGTATGGCACTGAATGAATAGATTAATTTAGATAGAATTGTCATTTTTATTATATTGACTCAGGCTACTCATGAGCAATTAATATTTTTCCAGTTGTTTAGATCTGATTTTTTATGAAAAGTGTTGTGTAATTGTGTTCGTATAGTTCCCAGGTTTATCTTGGCAGGTAGACTCTCAAGTATTTTCTATTGTCTACAATATAAAATTATTTTATTTTATTTTAAATGGAATTTTTCTTTTTATTTCTTGCTGCTGAACTTTGTTGGTAATAGATAGAAATGCTGATGATTTATATGGATTTATTTTGTATCCTGCAAATTTGTTAAAGTTGTTAATAATTTCAAGTAGTTTTTAATTGATTCTCTAGTATTTTCTAAATATGACATCATAACAGCTGCAAAAAGAGATAGTTTTGTTTCCTCGTTGCCTGTTCTAACTAATTTTTTTTCTTCTCTTATTACTATAGCTAACATTTCTAGTACAATATTAAATAATAGAGGTGATAATGGGCACCCTTGCTTCACCCCAATTGTATTGGGAAAGCTTCTAGCTTATCCCCATTATAGATAATGCTTGCTAATGGTTTTAAATAAATATTACTTATCATTTTAAGGAATGTTCTCTTTATTCCTATGCTCTCTAGTGTTTTTAATAGGAACGGGTGCTAAAGGCTTTTTCTACATCTATTGAGATAATAATATGATTTCTGTTGGTTTTATTATTGATAGGGTCAATTATGCTGAAAGTTTTCCTAATATTGAACCAGTCCTGCATTCTTGCTATAAATCCCACCTGGACGTAGTGTATGATCCTTGTGATATATTGTTGTAATCTCTTTGCAAGTATTTTTATTTAAAATTTTTGCATCAATATTCATTAGGGAAATTGGTCTATAATTTTCTTGCTCTTTTTGGCTGGTTTCAGTATCCACACCATATTTGTGTCATAAAAGGAGTTTGATAGGACTCCTTCTTCACCTATTTTTCCAAGTCATTTGTATAGTATTGGGATTAATTGTTCTTTAAATATTTGGTAGGATTCACTTGCGAATCCATCTTATCCTGGAGATTTTGTCTTAAGAAGTTCATTGATGGCTTGTTCAATTTCTTTTTCTAAGATTGGGTTATTGAAGTATTTTATTTCTTCTGCTATTAATCTGGGTAATCTATATTTTCGTAGATGTTCGTCCATTTCACTTAGATTGTCAAATTTATTGGCATATAATTGGGCAAAATAGCATCTAACAATTGTCTTAATTTCCTCTTCATTGGTGGTGGATTTACCCCCTTTCCTTTTTAATATAAAATTACCCAATGGTTTATCTATTTTATTGGGTTTTTTTTTAATAAAACCAGCTTCTAGTTTTATTTATTAGTTCAATGGTTTACTTTCTTTCCATTTTGTTAATCTCTCCTTTTATTTCAGGATTTCCAATTTGGTATGTAATGGGAATTTTTAATTTGTTCTTTCTCTATTTTTTTTTAGTTGCATGCCTAATTCATTGATCTGCTTTTTCTCTTTTTTACTGATGTAAGCAATTGGAGATATAAATTTTCCCCTAAGTACCACTTTGGCTGCATCCCATAAATTTTGGTATGTTGTCCCAACGTTGTCATTCTCTTTAATGAAATTAGTGATCGTTTCTATGATTTATCCTTTGACCCACTTGTTTTTTAGGATTAGATTATTTAATTTCCAATTAATTTTTAATCTCTTTTGTTCATTATTGAATGTAATTTTTATTGTATTATGATCTGAGAAGGATGCATTTACTATTTCTGCTTTTCTGCATTTGGTTGTGAGGTTTTTATGTCCTAATACATGTTCAATTTTTGTGTAGGTGCCGTATACTGCTGAGAAAAAGATATATTCCTTTCTATTCTCATTCAATTTTCTCCAGAGATGTATCATATCTAACTTTTCCAGAATTGTATTCACCTCCTTAACATCTTTCTTGTTTATTTTTTGGTTAGATTTATCTAGTTCTGAGAGAGGAAAGTTGAGGTCCCTCACTAGTACAGTTTTATTATCTATTTCTTTCTGTCATTCATTCAACTTCTTCAAAAATTTAGATGCTACACCATTTGGTGCATATATGTTTAGTATTGATATGACTTCATTGTCTATGGTACTTTTCAATAAGATATAATTTCCTCCTTTGTTTCTTTTAATTAGATCTATTTTTCTTTTTGCTTTGCCTGAGATCATGATTACTACCCCTGCTTTTTTTTTTTGCTTCAGTTGAAGCATAATAGATTCTGCTTCAGCCCCTTACCTTTACCCTGTGCATATCTCTCTGCTTCAAATGTGTTTCTTTTAAACAACATATTGTAGGATTCTAGTTTTTAATCCATTCTGCTATCTGCTTCTGTTTTATGGGTGAGTTCATCCCATTCACATTTATAGTTATGATAACTGTGTATTTCCCTTTATGCTGTTTTTCACTTTATCACCCTCTCTCTCTTACCCCCACCCTTTTCCTCCTCACAAGTGCTTTACTTCTGATCACCATCTTCCCCAATATACCTTCCCTTTTATAAGTTCCCCCTCCCCCTTCTATCATCTTCATCCCTTTTTACTTCCTTGTAGAGTAAGATAGATTTCTATATCCAACTGAGTGTGTATTATTCCCTCTTTGAGCCAATTTTGGTAGAGTAAGGTTTAAACTTTGCCTGATACCCCCTCCCATCTTCCCCTCTATTAAAATAGCTCTTTCGTGCCTCTTTTATGTGGGATAATTTACCCCATTCAATCTCCCCCCTCCTTCTTCCACTGCAATTTTCTTTCTCACCCCTTTATTTTGTTTATTGGATACCATCCCATCAAAATTACCTTATATCCATACCCTCTGTCTACATATACTCCTTCTAATTGATCTTATAGTAATAAAGTTAAGAGTTACAAATATTATCTTGCCATATAGAAATAGAAACAGTTTAACTTTATTGAATTTCTTATGTTTTCTCTTTCTTGTTTCTTTTTTACCTTTTTATATTTTGCTTGAGTTTTGTGTTTGAAGGTAAAAAATTTTTCAGCTCTGGTCTTTTAACTAGAAATTCTTGAAAGTCTTCTATTTTGTTATATGTTCATTTTTCCCCTGAAGAATTATATTCAACTTTACTGGATAGGCAATTCTTGGTTGTAATCCTAACTCCTTTGCCTTCCAATATATCATATTCCAAGCCCTGTGGTTCTTTAATGTGGAAGTTGTCCAATCCTGTGTAATCCTGACTGTAGCTCCACAATATTTGAATTGTTTCTTTTTGGCTGCTTACAATACTTTCTCCTTGATCTGTGAGTTCTGGAATTTGGCTATGATGTTCCTGGGAGTTTTCATTTTGGTATCTCTTTCAGGCAGTGATTGGTGGATTCTTTAAATTCCTATTTTGCCCTCTGGTTCTAATATATCAGGGCAGTTTTCTTTGATAATTTCTTGAGAGATGTTGTCCAGACTTTTTTTTTTTTTCAATCATGACTTTCAGGTAGTCCAATAATTCTTATATTATCTCTCCTGGATCTATTTTCTAGGTCAGTTATTTTTCCAATGATAAATTTCACATTTTCTTTTTTTTTTTACTTTTTTGATTTTGTTTTATCATATCTTGATATCCTATAGAGTCATTAGTTTCCACTTGTTCAATTCTAATTTTTAAGGAATTGTTTCTTCAGTGAGCTTTTGTACTTCCTTTTCCATTTGGCCAATTCTATTTTTAAGAGTCATTTTTCTCGGTAAATTTTTGGATACCTTTTCCCATGCTATTGACTCTTTTTTGATGATTCTCTTGTATTACTCTCATTTCTTTTCCTGATTTTTCTTCTACTTCACTAATTTGCTTTTAAAAATCCTTTTTAAGGGGCAGCTACTTGGTGGAGTGGATAGAGCACCGGCCCTGAAGTCAGGAGGACCTGAGTTCAAATCCGGCCTCAGACCAAACACTTGACACGTACTAGCTGTGTGACCTTGGGCAAGTCACTTAACCCTGATTGCCTCACTTAAAAAAGAAATAAATAAAAAAAATAAAAATCCTTTTTAAGCTCTTCCAGGAATTCTTTGGGGGCCTGAGACCAAATGACATTTTTCTTTGAGACTTCAGATGTAGCCATTTTGATACAGTTGTCCTCTTCTCCATTTATCCCTTAATCCTCCCTATTACCATAGCAACTTTCTATAGTGTAGCTCTCTATAGTCTAGCATGCTTACTGTCTGTCTCTCTCTCTCTCTCTCTCTCTCTCTCTCTTGCTCATTTTTTCCACCTTTTTTTGTGACTTGGTACTTTTTTGTGAGAATTGGGTTCTGGTACTGCACTATGAGGGCTTAGTTGCTTATTTTCTCTGGAAGGTAGGCTTCCCTTCTGGCTTGTATGGGGTGGGGGGGGTAGGACTGCCCTGTTGTGCTCCCTTGGGTGTAGGCCTTAGCAGTTGGCCTGCTCCAGAGGTGGGGTCTTGCTGCTAGGTTGCTGTGATAATGGAGTCTTTCTGGTGGCTGACCCTGAAGGAGAGATCTTGCTGCAGGTCTGCCCCAGGGTTGGGGCCCTGCTACTGGGTTCTTTGCTGGTAAGCCTCAGGGGCAGGGTCTCCCTATTGGCCCGCCCCAGGGTGGGACTTCACTACTGGTCAGCAATGCGGTCAAGGCATGGCTGGTGGCTTGTGCTGGGGGTGGGGTCACTGGGGTGGGGCCTTGCTGCTCACTTGCCTAGGGGCCTGCTGGTTTGCAGCAGGGCGAGGCCTCCCTGGTGGACTGTTCCAGGCTTGAAGCCTTGCTGTAGGCCCCCTGCTACAAGGCTGGCGGCTGCTGCTGCTCTTGGACCTGGCTCCCCGCCCCCCCGCCCGGGAAATGGCCTTTTCCTGCTGGGCTGCTAGCTGCTTCCCTGCTCTGAGACCAATTCTGAGGTGGTTTTCCAGTTGTTTGGAGGGGAATTTAGGAGGACTTCAGAGGGTTCTTTCCTCACTCCGCCATCTTGGCACTGGGAGTCCTATTAATACTTGTTGAATTGACCTTAAAGCCATTATAACTTAAGTTTTAAATCCCTGACTTCCTCCAGGAAGACATTTCCTCTATTGCCAAAATGCTTCTATAGCTTAGTTAAAATATCTTCAGTTGCAGTGCTCAAAAGTATTATCGCCTGGTCCTGACTCTTACTGAACTTAGGTAAGACTAGAGTTTGGCTGTACCAGCAGGTCTATACTGGAGATATTCCAATGTTGGGCTTTTCTCAAAGCATTCCTTCTGTCAGCATAGCCTAGTAGAAGCCAAGGTCACCTTCATGACCCTGAAAGTCTTCAGAATGGGAAAACTCATTTGATCCAGCCATTCCTATTAGCTACACTCAATACCTCTTTTCCCTTTCCTGGCTAAACTCCTTGAAAAGGTCATCCACAACTGATACTTCCCCTTCCTTTCCACTTACTCCCTCTAAACTCTCTACAATCTGGCTTTTGTCCTCATTATTCAACTGAAGCTGCCAGAATTACCAATGACCTCTTCATCACCAAACCCAATGGCCTTTTCTCCATCGTCATCTTCCTTGACCTCTCTGCAACCTTTGATACCATTGATCAGTCTCTTCTCCTTGAAACTCTTTTCTTTTATCATGATGCTGTTCTCTCCTGGTTCTCCTTATATATATCTGAGCACTCCCTTGCTGTCTCTTTCACTAGACCTTCGTCTAGATCATGTCACCTAACCACGGGCATCCCCCAAAGCTCTGTCGTGGGCCCTCTTCTCTATTCTCTCTATATATACTCTCTCTCTTGGTGATCTCAGCAGCTCCCATAAATTCAGCTATCGTCTCTTTGCATTGGTGTCTTAGATGTATTTGTCTGGCCCTAACCTCTCTTCTGACCTCCATTCTCACATCTCATATCTCACAGCAGAGCAGTTTATTTATCTTAGAAGTCATAAGGACTCCCTGGTTGGGTACAGAATCACATGACCTGATCTACACATAAAGACCATTGTTTGGCAGCAGTATATAAGATGGACTAGAGAGGTGAAAAATTAGGAGGTTGTTGCAACCATCTAGGCAAATGGGTGATAAGAACTTGAATTAAAGACTTAGCAGTATGAGCAGAGAGAAAGGATTGGATGAGAGAAAGATTGTGGGGATGGAAGCATAATGTTCAATAAGAGCCCCTGACTATACCAAACCTCTCATTTTGCAGATGATGAAACTAAGGCTTGGAGAGAGGAAGCTACTTCTTTAAAGTCATGTAGAATGACAGAGATGGAGGCCTAATGATGTTATTTATGACAGACTTTCAGACCTAGGTTGCCTGGAAATCTAACAGAGACCCCCCTATTGAAATCTTTCTCTAGCCCCAGAGGGCAGACCCAGGAGCTGTGGCATATAAAAAGTCTGAGAGACATCATTTCTGAGTAATTAATCATTTTAATAATTATTGCTAACAGATAATTCATAAAAGCAGGGTCATTTGGCTATCTCTTATAAACCAAAGACCCCTCATGGAACCCACTCAATGCTTATATGCCCTTGGAAGAGTAAATATTCCTCAGGGTGGAAATCAACTCTTATTGGTTAACAAGTAATAAGAGAATGAATATTATAATGAGAGGTGGCCTTATTCTAATGACGGTCTGGGGGACGTGATTCTGATCACTCAGTCTTGAACAAAGAGACTTATCTATACCCATCCCACTCTGACTAGGGTAGTTTAGACAAAAGGGAGAATCCTCTTCCACCCAGAGCTGTCTGACTAAAACACCATGGGCCAGAATCCACCAATTCACCTAAAGTTGAATTTCTTTACCTTTTGATCAGATCTAAGTTTTCCTGGTTGAGCAAGTTTAGCCCAAGATTTCCTCTCATCAGCCTTGTACTTCAAAGGCTATCTGAATAGCCTACAGTGGTTGATTTCTGAATGAGGAAATAGAAGGGGGTGGAAACCTCAGTCCTAATTCAATAATTGCTTATTAATGTAAGGGAGAAATGATCTTTTTTCTCAGAGCAAAGGATGAATGGTCGGGAAGCAAATTTTCACTAAATGTCAGGACAAACTTCCAAACTAGGTGGTGCCATAGTGAATAGAGCACTGGGCCTGGAGTTAGGAAGACTCATCTTCCTGAGTTCAAATCTGGCCTCAGATACTTACTAGCTGTGTGACCCTGGGTGAGTCACTTAACCCTGTTTGCCTCAGTTTCCTCATCTGGAAAATGAGCTGGAGAGGAAATGGCAAATCACTCAAGCATCTCTGCCACAAAAACCCCAAATGGGGTCATGAAGAGTTGGACATGATGGAAATGACTGAACATCATCCAAAAGCGGAATAGACTCCTTTGGGAGGTAGTGGGTTCTCCGTGACAAGAGGTATTCAAGTGAAAGCTAGATGGTGACTTATTGGCTCTAACAAGAAGGGATTCTTGTTCAAGTGTGGGTTGCACCATTGGCTTCTGGGGTCCCTACCAACCCTGGGATTCTGTTATTCCTTCAAGGTCCAGCTTAGGTGTCACCTCCTCCAGAAAGTTCTCCCTGACTCCCCCAACTGAAAACAATCTCTCCCTTTGAAAATTTTCTCAGAGAACTCTTGCGTCATATTTATGTATTTATATTATATCCCTTTATTTTATTGTTAGCTTCTTGTGGACAAGGGCTATATTTTTCGTATGCATTTGTCATACACGCCTTACACATAGTACGCTCTTAATGAATATTGACTGAACAATTTATTTTTTGTCTAGAAGAGTAGCTAAAGAAATGGTGTTACTTGCAGACATTCTGGCTAGGGATGAATTCCGAGGTGATAAAGTCTTTCAAAACAGAGCCTCGTGTGCTAACATCTGGCCTTGTACAAAACGAACTGAAAGCTGGGATGTGGAGCATGTAAATTTATGTGACCCCCTGCTGAGGTAAGAAGTCACATGGGTGAATACCCACTGGGTTTCCTCAGGATGTTGGACCCAGTGTTCTCCTACCTCATGCAGAAGGTGGAATGAATGGGGGGAGGGTCACACTCCAGCTGCCTAGGCATTGTATCTGGAAATGTTTTACCTACGTGGAAATAAGATGAGAGGTTGTATTTCTCCAGAAGGGATGAGAGAGAATCTGAGGTACGGGCAAGTCAGCCCAAATGCCTTTCCACAAGGTAGCAGCTTTCCAGCCACCAAGGTGGACCATCAGGACTGGAGAGAGGAGAGGAACAGAAGCCCCCAAGAAGCGACATGGATGAGAGAGCTTCCCTGGCTCTTTCTTGAAGTCCTCCCCCCATTAAGAATTCTCCGAAGACCTCTTATTCTTAAGATGCAGGGGGAGTTGCAACTGACTTCCAACACCCAGATTTCAGCTCCTATCACTGTCTCCTCTGCACTGGGGAACTTTGGGCCACTTGCCTGTTGGGCTGGGACTCAGGAACTCGGTTGGTAAAAATGAAGCAGCCAGGCAGGTTGGTTGGACACCCAGGGAAAGGGTCGGCCAAATGATGAAAAAGTGGGGAACTTTCCATACATCAGGAAGGAGGAGGAGAGACCCACATTCCCTAGAGGCAGTGAACCCAGTCTGAAAAGGTAAGGAGGTCAAGTTCTCTCTGGCACGGCTTCATAATGATGGTTCTCAACCTTTTCAACCATACTTCCCCTCTGTTTTCCTTCTGTATCTTATTTATTGACCTAAAGTAAAAATATTTAAAATAGTTCAGAATGGTGGTACAAACTAGGTGAAGCGATATGTTTCATTTTGAATTTTGGAAAGCCGAATTTGGGTTCCATGTTGCTATGCAGGAGAATTATTATAGACCAGCATGTTACACAGAGCTAGAACACTGAGAAGTTTCTCTGTAACAGCATGATATGTGCTAGAGAAGCACTGGGGAAGATTTGGGTTCACATCTTGCCTAATCACAAATTCTCTGAGCTTCAGTTTCCTCATATGTAAAATGGGATAATAAATACCTATAGCATCTGCCTTCCAAATGCTGTTAGGAGGGCCCAAGGATACAGTGCAGGGAGAGCTCTTTGCAAACTGTAAATCATGATATAAATGTCAATGATTATTCTTGTCATACTCTCATGTGCATGGATAGGTGAATTACATGAACATGAGGAGCTGCCAAAGAAAGCAGCTATTTCCTGATAAGTTTCCATTTAAAGGTGGCCTCCTTTGCCACCTGGCCTTCATTATGTCTGTGAATCAACCCAACTTTCATTTCCTCTGCTTTGGGGGATGGGCTAAGAAAGAGATGTTACAATTTCTTATGAGAAGGGCAGTGTTCAAGGACTTGTATGGGAAAAAGCAGCTCTATCTGGGATCTAAAGACAGTACGTGGTCACTTTGGATAAACCAACCAAGGACTTTTTTGATCTTACCAAATGGACCTGTCTTTCTAGTCACTGGGAATTGGAGAGTGCCTTCGTGCACAGATGCACAGCAGGAGTGAGTAGAGGCAGAGGACCCTCTTATAGACCAAATCAATGTATGGCTACTAGGGAACTGAGATGATGTGAGGACATACTCTTCTTTACCTTTTGTATTCCCACCACTTAGCACCATGCCTGGCACATAGTAGGTGCTTAATAAATGTCTATCACTTACTTGCTAATTTGACTCTACAGCCAGTTGTAAAGAAGAGGCAGCAGGGGCTACTGGGCTTTGGACAAAGATGACCGGGGTTCAAACCCTGGCCCCAGACTCTAACTAGTTGTGTGACCCTAGTTGTGTGTACTACTTAACCCAAGCCCCAGGCAACTCCCTAGGATTTTCCTACTAAGTCATAGATAGGTTGAAATCTGTGTCGGTGCAGGGAATTCCCACACCTAGAGGTATAGGGATTCTCTCCACCAACACAGACATCACTAATTCTTCATGTAAATCATAACAGGATATAAAATGGGAAAAAACAGATGGGTGAGGAATATGGAAGGGGTATTAAAAGTAGGTGATTACAAACAAAGGGCTAGAATCAACAAATCAACAAGCATTTATTAAGCACCTACCAGGCACTGAGGACCTAGAGGTTGCATATTGCTGCTTAAAAGTATTGTTACATGATGGGACGACCTAAAAAAGTGGGTTAAACACTTATGCTCTCTAACAAAGTAACCTGGGCAAATTCTCTTGAAGCCAGATCATTAAGCAAAGTCCCCGGGGGCTTCAGTCATAAGTGCATCCTTCTTTCCCTTACCTGGAAAAAGGTACAAGCCAACAAATCAATTTTTTTTGTTATTCTTCAGTTCTTTTCAGTCATGTCCAATCCTTTATGACCCCATTTGAGGGTTTTCTTGGCAAAGATACCGGAGTAGTTTGCCATTTCCTTCTCCAGTGGATCCAGCAGATCCACTTTGTCAGGCAATCAGAGGTTAAGTGACTTGTTCAGGGTCACACAGCTAGGAAGTATCTAAGGCTGGATTTGAACTCAGGTCTTCCTGACTCTAGGTCCAGTGCTCTAGTCATTGAACCACCAGTTGCTTCAAATCAAGAAGCATTTATTAAGCACTACTATGTACTAGGCACTGTATTAAGCCCTGGACATACAAAGATGGTATTCCAAATGATGCCTGCCTTCAAGGAGCTCACAATCTAATGAAGGAAACAGTTACAAACAAACATGGATGAATTGAAGTTAAGGAGGAAGGGACTAGTGTTAAGGAGAATCAGCAAAGGTTCTTGTAGACAGTGGGATTTTAGCTGGGTCTTAAGGAAGTCAGGTAAGCCGAGAGGTGAAGATGAGGAGGTAGAGAGTTCTGGGCATGCAGGCTAGCGGGAGAAAATGTCTGAGGTCAGGAGATGGAATATCGTGTCTGAGGACCAAGGAGCCCAATGTTATTGGATCCCTGAGGGCATGGAAAGGAGGAAGGCATAAGAAGGCTGGAAAGGAAGGAGCGGGCCAGGTTAGGAAGGGCTTTGAATGCCAAACAGAGATGGACATTTGCTCATTTTGCTACCAGGCACTAACACAATAACCCTTTGAAGGAGTCTCATCTGCCAGCTGACATGCTTTTGCCAAGATGGGTCAATTCCAGTGGAACCATCTAGTCAACAATCTTTCTTGGGTCATGATAACCATCCAAGAGATGGCTCAGTTGATAAGGAGTAACATGGGTGGTGAAGGTTATACTGATCTTGAAAGCCTTCATCACTATCTGGTTTTGTGACTCTGGGCAAGTCTTTTGACTTCCTAGTTTCAATCCACTCATCTGTAAAATGGACTGAATAATATTTGCACTCTCTAGCTGACGGGGGTGGCTCATGGCTCAGATGAAGTGATGCATGTAAAAAAACTCTTTGAAACTACAGTATGTCAGGTTTGTTGGTCTGTTTGCTTCAAGAAAACTTTCAAAGAATTTGACTGATTTTAATGAAATTTGTTGCCCTGCTAAAAGTTTACCAGACACCTTAAGATGAAGTATTAATTCAGTCTGCCATCTTGAAAAACATTCTACACAATTGTTCAAACTTTCTAATAATTAGGGAAATGCTAATTAAAACAACTCTGAGATTGGGAACATTATCACACCACTGGTGGAAATGGAAATTGGTGCAATCTTCTTTGAAAGCAATATGGCCCAAGAACTACAAAAGCTTTTTATTTTTATTAGATTTCAGTGAATTCTGTTAAGTAGGTAGAGCTTAAAGAGCTATACAATTGCACTGGATGAGGTCATCTACTCAAAAAAAATATTTTTTATTTATTTTGGAAAAATGGGTGGGAAAAAGAGATAATATGGTAGAGATGGAAATTTGCTGAAGAAGGTGGAAAGGGGACAATATTCCTGGGATATCACAGGCCTGGAATATCATACTCCTGAGGGCAGGAGAGAAACGAACTACCTATTAAAAGATAAAAAGTTGTAACACCACTAACCATAATAGCAAAAAGTTATAAACAGCCTACTCATGTGATGATTGAGAGCTGGCTGAGTAAATTTAGTATAGGAATGCCATGGCACACTATTGCACCATAAGAAATTATCCAAATGGGGCAGCTAGGTGGCACAGTAGATAGAGCACCAGCCCTGAAGTCAGGAGGACCTGAGTTCAAATCCGGCCTCAGACACATGATACTCACTAGCTGTGTGACCCTGGGCAAGTCACTTAACCCTGATTGCCTCACCAAGAAAAAGAAAAAGAAATAAGAAATTATACAAATGAAAAATACAAAGAAACATGGTAAATCACATGAGAAATAACGTAGAGGGAAGAAAACAGGATCAGAAAAAAATGTATACACACTGACCACAACTATGTGATAAAAGAAATAATCATGATGACAATAATAGCTACAAAATTAAAATGCAAAGTCGCTCATCAGAAAACTCTGGACAAAGGAGACATTTTTGTTATTAAAGTTAACAGTCACATTTTTTCGTTGTAAATAATGGATTTATATTTTCGTACGCGCTCATTCTTAAGTTTTTGTATGTGAATTTGAAGGTTTGCTTTTTTCATGGTTACTAAATTCAAACTGAATGAAGAAATAATTTTAAATGACATAATAAAAGCTTTCAAATGGAAATGTCTTCTGTAGTTTTTACTGGCTTTCGGTGGTCTTATCCACGGGTAAACATTATACAATTGCACAGAATGGAGTCCACTGTTCAAAAAAAATGATCTGTTGATCTGGGGAAAATGGGTGGGATAAAGCAGTGATAAAGAAAAGCTGGAAATTTACTGAAGAGGGCAGGAGGGAGATAATATTCCTGGGATATCCCAGGTCTTTGGCATTTCAGGCCTTCTTTGATATGAAGATATTCACACATTTGCCTAAGACCATGAAGGCTGAGGGGACCCCGCACCTGTTTGAAAAAGGCTGCAAGTCTGAGCAGATGGTTTGGGGCTCTGTTCCCCTTCTGCTGGGAGGGTTTTTGTACAGGAAGGCAACAGAGATCTAGCACTGTGGTAGGGATTCGGCCAAGGGACCAAGCTGGAAATTAAACGTGAGTAAAATCCCTCTTTTCATTCTTTGGATGCCTGTTCTTCTGAGTCTGTGTGAGAGCTACAAAGTCTTCTCTGTCTGAAGTTTTGAGCTTCACTATCTGGGGTCATGCAACAAAAAAGGAAGGGATGGGAAAATCAATCAATCAATCAATGGACAGCTTGTCTTTAATTCAGAGCCAGGGTCACAAAATAAGAGAAGGGGGTTCAGAAATGCACTCCAAGTGCAATGGTGAGCTCTGTGAAGCCGGAAGGTAGGGTGAGAAAGGGAAGCTGGGTTTTGGTACAGGCAGGTCACTGAGAGAAACCACTGTGTATACACTTTCGGCGGCGGGACCAAGATTGAGATCAAACGTAAGTGCCTTTTTTTCTGCTGCTTTTATTACTGTTTTTTTTTTCCAGCTGATGCATTTTTCTTCCTTGTTTGTGTGTTTGTGAGTTTGAGAGCCAGGATAGACAACAAAAATTCTAGACCCAGTGGCATAGAGGATAACAGGTAGAGGTTAGCTGGTAGCCAGGTGTTAGATTTCTCCTTCTAGATCGAATTTGGTCAATAAATGGTAGTCAAGGCTTGCTGCCACTTTTAGGGAAGGTTTTTGTAGCGGGGCACATAGAGGGCAAAACACTGTGGTTCACTTTCGGCCAAGGGACCAAGGTGGAGATAAAACGTAAGTGCCTTTTTTCTTCCCTAATTCTTCACAAAACCTTTATGGTCTTTTTTGCCATTTTTATGTGTTTCTGTTGTTTGAGGTGGAACAGAATTGCTCAGTAAGATCAGTAAGAGGGACGATATCTGCCTGCCTCAAAGAAAAACAAATTGGGAGACAAATGACATCTCTTTCTAAGTTAGCCAGCCCAGAGGGATCAACTGTATTTCTATGCATTTTGACTCTAGGCACAGCATTTTGGTTTGGGTTCTCTCCCCCTACCCCCAACTAAAAATTTCTTTATTGAAGGGGTAAAAATTGAGGGGAGAAGATCATCATTGTTGCTTGCCTTCTAATCCCTGGGTTTGGTCCTTAAGGCATGAGGCTATGTATATTATTTCTGAAAAGAGTTGTCACCTCTACTTTCCAATGAGTGACTGAAAAGCAATTTGTCTCCCCCACCACAAAGAATTGCCAAGATCTGGGCACTAGGCTGACAGAAAGATGGTAAAGTTTTCTTGGAATTAGCCAGTCCAGAGAGAATTAGTGGTAGAAGGAGGTTTTTGTTGAGAGGGAAGTCAGCAAGTCAACACTGTGGATAACGTTCGGTGGAGGGACCAAGCTGGAGATCAAACGTAAGTGAATTTTTCTCAACCTTTTTCTGAGATTTTGTGTCTAAATGATCTTTATCTATTTTTTGGAGATATATGCTTATGATTTGTGGTGATGAGTGCCAAAAGTTATAAATTTATCAGTCACAGAAAACCAGCTCATCTCCATCTCAAAAGATAGATTTCAAGGGTTAGGGGTAAAAAGGCTAGATTGTCTTGAAATTAACCAGCAGAGTCCAGTTGAACTCTTCAATGAAAAGAAGTTTTCTACAAGAGGAGAGTTGTAGGTAACTATAGTTGGTTACTTTCATCAAAGGGACCAAACTGGAGAAAAACACGTAAGTGCATTTTTTATCAAACTAAATATGATCATTGACTTTATTCATTGAGATATAGAAAATGTGTTTTTTTCTTTCTGTCTTTGCTTTCTTTCACTGAGTATTAATTTGCGATTTAATTACGAAAACTCTATAATATACAATAGCTGTAAGTGAGGACTTAGAAAAATGTATTCACCTAAACCCAAGTATAGTAAGATAACTAAGTACGGGGTTTGTAGTCAAATCATTAATAATAAACTGTTAGAGAAAATCAGGAATGAGTTATCATATAGTAAGAAATTTACTAAAAAAATGGATATTGGGAGATCAGCTAGTCTTTTTTTTTCTTTTAAAAAAACCTATATAGTTCATTAGACTAAATTTGAAAAATTCCTAGGTCGTGAAGACTTGTCTAGAGAAAGTTAATATTTAAGAAATTTTTAAAAGAAGGGAAGAAAAATGATTAAAACTTGTTTTAAAATATCTACAGACTTTTATAAGAGGATTAGATATTTAAACCATCATGTTCTCAATTTTTTAAAACTGGCAGTATGTAGTCAGAAATATAAGCACTTAACCGTGAGACAACTGATGCGGTCTAAGTGGTCTGAGGTGGCCGCTCGGTACCGCAGACATGGTACAGCAGTCATTGCCTTCATGTAGCAACTTGTACCCGCTAATAAGATCCACAGCACAATCTGTTTCTGATGTGTGCTACTTAGCGAGGAAAAATAGAAAATTGGTATGAAGTGGATCAAAATGCATAAAATTTGTGGAAAAAGGAATTATTTTAGAATTTATGGATAAACTTGCTCAATATTAAATCTTCCCTTCCTAGAAATTGCAAGAATAAGCAAAATGAAGGAGATAGAAGAGTTTAAAGAGATCTTCTCTCTTAATAGAAAATAATAAAAAAATTATAAAATTTAGTAAAAGAGTGAAGTACTGGTAAAATAAAGTGCCACGCTCTTTGAGTGACATTCATATAAGAATTAATGAAAATTAGCTGTTTGATTAATTTTTACTGGATTCATATAGCTGCCATAAAATTATTTTTCCTTTAATCATAGAAGATGAATAATTTTGCATTTCATAGTTTTTCCTCCACTCAAAAAAAATGATGAATATGATAAAATTTAGAACAATGAAATCAATAAGTTTAGTGAGATGATGACAGTACTAATGGGCTTTCAGTTATAGAAACTATATATAAAAAATAAAAAATGTGATGGTTAAAAATCAAATATTTCTAATTCCAATACCAGGAAATATAACATATTTTTTTTTATCTGTTGAGACATCTACATATTTCACTTAAGTGTCTAGAATATATTGATGATTTTTCTCTGACATTTAAAAAGAGATGATTTTCTAGAAGTGTTTCATTGACTATTCTCACCTATAATGAGTGACAGTCTTTTTTATTTCTCCCAGAAATCTTGGGTTTTTAAAGATCTTTTAAAAAATCTATTTAAAAAAAAAAAAGAAAAAATCCATTTAAAAACTGAGAAAACATTTTGAGAATGTTTGCTGTATATCAAATGTATCTCTTTTTAACCTGTTTAATGCCAAATAAGAAATTTATACCTCTAAGTCATTTCTGGAGTTTGATAAAATAAGTACAAAATCTAGTGGATCATTAAAAGATTGTGCAGGGTTAGAACTAGAAAGGACCTTAGATCAGTTAGTACAAACCCACATCTGTCCTCATTTTACCGATAAAGAAACTGAGGGCCAGAGGGGCCCAGTGGTTTGCTTGAGGTCACACAGTGACACAGCCAGGACTAAAACCATGACCTCGAGACTCCCAGTCCTCTCCACTATTTCGTCTTGCTTCTGAGTCTGATCAAGGACATACTGCTTCAAACTCTCTTCGGTAAAGTAAAAAAGAACCATATGTAATTTATTTTAAAAATGAAAAGCACTTTGGGGTTGCTTTAAAAATATGTTATTTTCCTCTCTGTGAATTTAGCTTTGCTTGCAGCTGAAAATCCACAAGTTAGTGGGGAAAATCCTGAAGGAGGACAGACTCCAAAGTCAAATTGTATTCAGACTGTGACTCTGTGTGTCTTGGGCAACAACCTTGTGCCTCAGTTTCCCCATGAGGGATGGATTCCATATCGGGACCACATGCTATAGCTTTAAGGCGATTAGAATTAAGCTTGCCTTGTTGGTTTCTGGCTATTGCAATGGCTTATGTCTAGATTGATGATTCTTTAGCTATCTGAGTACCAAAGGCTGGAAAGGGCAATGATATTGAACAATCCACACACTGAAAAGTGAGTTAATATTGAGAAAAAATAAGTCAAGCTATTTCTTAGCCTGGACCTAGGCTGCTCGAGCTTCTGAAACCCTGAAACTTCCCAATGGGACTTTCCCAGAAATGGACACTTTGTGTTTATTTTCTGATCTTCTCCTAATTGTTTCTTTATGAACTATTTTTAATAAGAAAAAAAAACCTAAAGGCCGGGGGACTTTCCATAGGAGAAGTTGCCTGCTGGTCTGTGGGCTTCTGAGACAGCAGCTTGAATTAACCTGGGCAGGGGAAAAGAGTTCCTTGTCGCCATCTGACAGCTGCTGAGAGTCAGACCTGCTTGGGCCAGTTTCTATCAGGACAGGTGGCCAGACAACCGTTGGCCCCAAGACACAGCCTTGTGGCCAGCGTGGCTGAAAATCCCCCCCCGATTGTGATTACACCCCAACAGAGCAAGTTCAGGACCTCACTTTATAAAACTCCTATGGTATGATCCAAGAGGAGCAGAAGAGAGGAGGTGGGTTTTTTAGTTTAGAAAACAGACTTCAAAAAGGTCTACACAGGTGGCATGTGGTCACCCCCAAACTAAGGACACAACTGGGAGGAGGGAATGTGACACCTTGGCTCAAGAATTGGAGTCTGTCCCAAATGCCACATTAAGGAAGTAGGATGTCTGGTGTCAGGGGAGCTGGGGACAAATCCTGCCTCTGCTACTTACTACTTCTGTGACCTTGGGCAAGGATGTTTCTCCTCAGTTTCCTCATCTGTAAAATGAGAACGTGGAGGAGCTAGGTGGTCTTTGAGGTTCCTTTCCACTCTAAATCTGTGGTCTCTGATTCAGTCCTGGGAGAAAACAGAGAATGGAAATGAACAAGGACCTTCAGTCCCTTGCGCCTGGCCCATCTTTCCTTGGAGGAGTCACTGTCCATCCTTTCTGCTTGCCTTCTGGGCTGCATGAAGGGCAGCTGGGTTTCTCTGCTTGGTTCACAGGAAACCAGAGTTTGGTGCTGTGGGGGAAGGGAAGATATCATTGGAAAGGCGTGTATTAGCATGTTTGAAGATGTCTTTGCTAAATAGATCTAAAGTAGTCTAGAGTAACAAAGTGTGTGTGTGTGTGTGTGTGTGTGTGTGTGTGTGTGTGTGTCTGTCTGTCTGTCTGTGGGTGGGGGGAAGGGCCAGAGGAGCTTACAGAGTGGCCATACTCTAGCCTTCAGAAACATATGGATGATGAGAGCAACAGGAATGATGTCAGGATCACGAACATGATTAGCTGGCCGAGCTTTATGGAATACACTCGCTACTTCTTGTGTGTGCAGTCTGATGTCCTTTCAGTAACTCTTATGTTATTTATAAGAGGCAAGTCCATTTTCCTATTATTAAACTTATCCTTTCGGTGTTTTTTTTTTCTTTCCCCTCTGCAGGGAGTGTGGCTCAACCATCTGCCTTCATCTTCCAACCATCTGAAGAACAACTGAAAACAGGCTCAGCCTCAGTGGTATGCCTTGTGAACAACTTCTACCCCAAAACAGCCACAGTCCAGTGGAAGATCGATGACGTGACCAAAAGCTCAGGGGTCTCCACCAGCTTCACAGAACAGGACAGCAAGGACAATACATACAGCCTGAGCAGCACCCTGGCCCTCACCAAGGACGAATACAATGCTCATGACAAGTTCAGCTGTGAGATCACTCACCCAAGCCTGTCCTCTGCCCTAGTGAAGTCCTTCCGGAGGAGCCAGTGTTCTGAGTGAGGTGGGCAACACGGGCCCACAGAAGGGAACCTCCCCCACCCCCACCCTCTCTTCTTGCTCTCATGTTTCAATGCCCCTTTTCTCGGCCTGGTGATAAAAGGTCATTCTCCTGTTCAAAGGCCTATGGTCTCACCAAAGATCCACCCACCGTGGCCTTATCCATTCTTGTCTTCATCTTTGCCTGCTTTCATCATGTCTATATTTGAAATAAAAAAAAAAAACAAATAAAGTCAATGAAATGGTCCCGGTATTCTGTGTCTTTCTCCCCTCAATTTAGATTTTAAACACTTTTTCGAGTTTTTTCATTTCCCTTACAACATAGAGAGCTCCCCCCGCCCACCCAACACATGTACACTAGAACTCACCAGCATTTATTAAAACACACCACCAATCTAATTCTTACTTACAACATCACTAATATGAAAATATGTTTAATAGGAATGTATGTGTACAGCCTATATCAGATTGTGCGCCGTCTTGGGGAGGGTGGTGGGGAGAAATGGGAAGAAAAATTTTAAACTCAAAAGTGTATGGAAGTGATTGTTGATAAATCAAAATAAATTAATTAAAAATTTAAAAAAACACATCACCAAGCAATTAGTCGGAATTTATGGAGGGCTCTTACCTCCATAAACCTCATGAATGGCTAGTATTGCCTGGATGGTCTCAGAAGAAATTGTTTGCCCTTAGCCATCGCTGCCTGCTCCTTTGTCTAATTGTCCAGGCAATTATTTTTCCAGGAGCTGGTCAAAATCTCTCCATAATGCTGATGAGTCTTCCAGTCACAAGAGTAGCAAGGGTGTGGGAGGACCTGGGGATAGTACACAACATTTTCAGAGGGAATTCCTGAAACCACACTTCAGAAGGATCAAGTGTAAGGGAAGGGCCTTACTGGAAACCAGTGGAAACCAGGGCCACACGTAGAAGCAGTATAGCATAATGGGCAGGGCCTTGACTTGGAGCCAAGATGACCTGGGTTCAGGTCCTACATCAGATGCATGACCTGAGGCAAGTCACTTAAACTCTCTGATCCTCAATTTCCTCCTCTGTAAAATGAGTGTGTTGGACTAGAGATGGTTTCCAGGGTTCCTTCAGCTCTAGAGCCATGAGATTGTGGTGTGCAGCCTGGAGTTTCTTCTGAGATGTAATTTCATTTGAACCTCTAACATTGGCATTCAATGTTCAACCCCAAAAGCACCTGTACCTAACAGAGATGTTGACAGGGCTCCCTTCTGAAGGGAAGGAGAGTTTTAGCAGCTCCCCCACCAGAAACAAAAAGAGAACTAGGGGGTATGACTCAGGCTAACACAAGTCAAAGTTAAGGCAAGCATTATTAAACTCTTAAATTGTAAGGAAAAACAAAGGAAGCTATTAAGGAAATGCTTTTAAAACATAATTTTGTAAATTCCTCTTGTTTGTTTTTCCAACCACCTTTAGTTTCAGTCGGTCAATAAGCGTTGATTAAGCACCTACTATATGCCAGGCACTGTGCTAAAACCTGGGGATACAAAGAAGGGTAAAAGATAGTCCCTGCCCTCAAGGAGCTTACAGTCTAGTGGGGGACACAGCATGGAAGTAGCTATGTACAAGCAAGTCATGTATGGGATAAATTGGAAATAATTAAGAAAGGGAAGGTCCTAGCATCGAGGGGGACTAGGAAAAGCTTCTCATAGAAGATGCCATTGTAGCCGGAATTTGAAGGAAGGAGGGGAAGCCAGGAGGCAGAGATGAGGAGGGAGAGTATTCCAGGCATTGGAGACAGCCAGGAAAAACATCTAGAATCTGGTGATAGAGTGTCACCGAAGTAACAGAGGAGCAAAGGGTAAGAAGAAAGGAAATGTAGGAGGGGGCGTCTGGACTGCAAAGGGCTTTGAATGCCAAACAGAAGATTTCGTACTTGAGAGGGAGCCACTGGAGTTAATTGAACAGGGAGAGATCTGTGACATGGTCAGATCTGCTCTTTAGGAAGATTAATTTGATACTCGAAGGGAGGATGGACTGGAGTGGGCAGAGACGAGGCAGGGAGACCAATCAGCAAGTGATTGCAACAGCTCAGGCGTGAGGTGGTGATGATGGGCACCAGAGGGATGACAGGGTCCAACGAGGGAAGAGGGCAAATACAAGAGAGGTTACAAAGGTAAAACTGACAGGATTTGACAACAGATTGGATATGGGGAATAACAGAGCGGGGAGTCAAGGGTGATACCTAGGTTTAGAGCAGGAGTGGGGAACCTGTGGCCTTAAGGCCGTCTAGGTCCTCAAGGGCGGCCCTTTGACGGAATCCAAATATCACAGAACAAATCCCCTTAATAGGATTTGTTCTGTAGAACCTGGACTCAGTCAGAAGGCCACACCCAAGGACCTAGAAGGCCACATGTTGCCTCGAGGCTGCAGGCTCCCCCCACCCCTGTTTTAGAGCCTGGGTGCCTGGGAAGATGGTGGTGCCCTTGGGAATCGGTATAATCAGGAAGTTTAGAAGGGAGGGAAGGTTTTGGGGCAAAGATAATGTTTCAAGGAACAAAACCCCTCCACATGGCCTGGGAACTTTCTAAGGGATTTGGAAGCTGGGAGGGGTCTTTGTGGTCTCTTTGTCCAATTCCTGATTTTACAAATGAGGGTAGTAAAGGGCCCAAGATCATGAAGGTGGCAAAGAGTAGACTCAGGATTCAGGCCCCTTTCCTCTCTTCTTTTCTTTTCTTTTTTTAAATTGTGTACTTAATCAATACCAAATTTAAAAAAAAATTCATTTACAGAGTAGAACAGAAGAAAGTACATGAAATTGAGGTTTTCTTTTATGAACAGCTGGCTTTTCTTTTTAAAACAGAATAAATTCAAAATGTGACTCTCAAAGCTGTCCTGCTTGACTGTGATTCTTTCTGGCCTTCCTTCTGTTTCATTTTTAAAAAAATGTTTTCATGGCCTTTTCTTTCTTTTCTTTTTCTTCTTTTTTTTTTTTTTGGCTACCCTATCCATACCCTCCCCTGCTTTCATCCAAACAGAAAGAAAAGAGGAGAGAGAGAGAGAGAGAGAGAGAAAGAGAAAAGAAGAAGGAGGAGGAGGAGGAGGAAGAAGAAAGAAAAGAAGAAAGAAAGAAAGAAAGAAAGAAAGAAAGAAAGAAAGAAAGAAAGAAACAAAGAAAGAAAGAAAGAAAGAAAAGAAAGGCCTCTTGTAACAAATATGCCAAGTCAAACACAGCCAATTGCCACATTGGCTTTGTCTGAAGATGTGTTTTATGCTTCATCTTGGGCATCCCCTCTCTGTCAGGAGGGGAAAAGTCCGTTTCCTTTGACTGTAAACCCAGTGCTCTTTCTCCCCCACAGGTCAGCTCCCCTTGGATGGGGCATGTTACTGATTTAAAGGATGCTAAGGGCCAAAACACTTCCGAAGATGGCAGACAAAAGGAAACACGTGGATTCAAGAACTCCAGGCTCGGACTGAAATGCTCACCCTGTAGTTCCAGGACT
The DNA here is from genome assembly GCF_900497805.2 of Vombatus ursinus. Classification (NCBI taxonomy): domain Eukaryota; kingdom Metazoa; phylum Chordata; class Mammalia; order Diprotodontia; family Vombatidae; genus Vombatus; species Vombatus ursinus. The sequence continues at coordinate 127,482 of NW_020954267.1, forward strand.
GGGCTAGTTGCCGATATGGGATAAGGGTCCTGTTCTTCGCATCATGAAGGAGCAGGTCCCATTAAGCGCCATTATTCAGTTGTGCCGGCTGTAAAGACTTTAAAAATGTTCAGGAACAATTATCCCAGAGGGAGAAGCAGGTCCAGTGTACAGAGAGAGCATTCACTTTTGAATTTGTTTTCTACCAAGAGGGAATTTCCCAGAGTTGGTTGTTTTTATGAAAATTATTGGTCACCCTAACAAAAGTAGTTAAAGCCTGTTTAGGGGTACAAAGTTCAAGTTACATCTCTTAATTGCGATTCCCATCATAGGATGGTAAATTTAGAACTGGAAGGGACCCTAGCCATCATCTAGTCTAATCCCTTCCTTTTACAGATGAGGAACTGAAGGCCCAAGAAGGGTTAAGTGACTTGCCCAAAGTCAACATAGGTACTTCAGGATTAGGATTTGAATGCAGATCTCTGACTCCAAAGTCAGTTCTCTTTTCATGCTCCTTTCCAGGATACCTACTCTGCTCTTCTACCTCCCTTACTGCTACCTTGTGAAATTGCCTAGTGTTTTTGTCTGCCTTAAGCGGACCACTACTAGCGTCATTGTGAGGTAACTGGAAGGGGGTGGGGCAACAGAAATCCTAGAATTTTGCAGCTGGAAAAGATTTCCGAAGGTAATTGATTATAGCTCCCTATTTCAGGTAGGTTTGCATTGGAATAATCAAAGCCGGCTGGTTGTCAGTCCAGTTTTTGTTTTTTGTTTTTGTGGAGGCGATCAGGGTTAAGTGACTTGCCTAGGGTCATACTGCTAGTAAAAGTCTGAGGTTATAGTCCAACTCAGGTCCTCCTGACTCTAGTGCTCTATCCACTGCACCACCTAGCTGCCTCTGTCAGTCCAGTTTTAAAGGACCTTCTCCTAGTAAGCAGCTTGTTCTAATGTTTAATACATTTAAGATATAATAGTTATTTCTCTTCCCTAAGTGAACTACACCAACTACCTGTTAACAAGTTCATATAGCTAGCACCAAATACTCTGCTTGACCCAATGAAGGCTGTATCCCAGTAGAGGCTGTGTGGTATAATGGATAGAGAGCCAATCTCAGAGAGACTAAGAAAGACCTAAGGTCACGTCCTGCCTCTGACAAATACTGACTATGTGACCCTGAGCAAGCTACTTAATTTCTCAATGCCCCAGGCAGCTCCCCCCTACCAAATGCCTTCAAAGAGGGATAATATATGCCTGGTACACAGTAGGTGCTAAATAAATCCTTGTTCCTTTCCCTTCTCTTCCCTTCCTTTCTCTTCCCTTAGCTGCCACGAACAAATGTTCTCATTACTTTTTAAAATGTACATGAGTGCATGTGTATGCATGAATGCACTAATAGTGTGAGTTCTTTGCAGTTTCCTGAGGATGCATATATATAAAATATGTTTGCATATACAAGCATATGGTATGTGTTTGTATCCATGTATCTATAATTTGATGACAATAGAAAATATTGACAATATAATAATAATAATGATAAATACCTAAACACCTAAAAGTCTGTAATGGCTTTACATTACATACGTTGTCTTGTTTAATTATATCTACACAATCATTCAATAAGAAGGAAGGAAGGGGAAGATAAGGATTTTTATATAGCATCTACTATGTGCCAGGCACCGTGCTAAGCATTTTACAATTATTATCTCATGCGATCTTCACAACAATCCTGGGAGGCAGGTGCTATTTTTATCTCCATTTTATAATTGAGGAAACTGAGGCAAACAAAGGTGTCTGGGGATGAATTTGAACTCGGGTCTTCCTGACTCCATCCACCACCTAACCACCTCTTTTAAATACCTACTGTGCTTGGCATCCCTGTAAGGGCTGGGGATACAACACATTCCCATACACAAACACCTACCTTTACATGAGTCAATGTACAATACATGATTAGCAGTGCGATGCTATGGAAAGAGCTCTAAATCTAGAATCCAAAGACATAGGTTCAAATCTGGGTACAGCCACTTACTACCTGTGTGACCATGGGCAACTCATTTCACATTCTGGGTCCCATTTTCCTCACCTCTACAAGGAGAGGGTTGGGATAGACCAGAGGGCTCTTACTCATTGTTGTCTTCTGGGACTTTTTGGCAGTCTAGTGAAACCTGTGAACCCCTTCTCAGAATTATGTTTTTAAATGCATGAAGTAAGATACGTAAGATTACAAAGAAAACTAAAGGTCAGTGAGGAAAAAAAAAAGATGTAATTCCCCTCCCTCTGAAGACTAGGTCAGGTCCCTTTTAGATTGAAGTCTAGCATCCTATATAGATGGGGGAGGAGATGATTAAATATCCATCAATATTGAAATTTGTATTTCTCCTATGTATCAGGCTTAGCTGAAGATGCTACAGAGAATCCTAAGAGAAAGCCACTGCCAACGAATAGCATACACTCCAATGATAGCCAGTGTTTATATAAGCTTTAAAAATCACTTTCTTCTTGCAATGTCTTGAGATAGGTTATATGGGTCATTATTATGCCCATTTAATAGATGAGGAGACTAAGGCTCAGAGGTTAAGTGGCTTGGTCAAAGTCATATAGTTAAGTGTCAAAGACAGGATTTGAAACCATGTCTCTCCTGATTCCAGGTTCAATCATCTTTCCTTTCTACCTGACCACATAGCCTCTTCAATCTGGATGGAGATATCAGACGTACACAAGTGGGATTGTGGGACCAAAGATGAAAGGGGCCTTTGAGATCATCTAGTCTTTAATATTTTTTTCCAGTTCTTTGCTACCACAAAAAGTGCTGCTTTAAGAATTTTGGGGAACATGGGCCCTTTCTTTTTGTCTTTAAGTCTCTTGGGGTATATACCTAGCAATGAAATCTCTGAGTCAAAGGGGATGTGTCTTGAGATACATTAAGGGGTATGAGAAGTTGATCAAGAGGACATGAAAATTAAATTATTAATATCTTCTTTTTATTTCTTATGTCTATATATATATATGTGGTAAGCCCTAGGATTTGTTTTCTTCACTCAGCATAATTTCAGATTTTGTTTTGTCTTTTTCCAGAACACCTGGACCAATTCACAGCTCCACCAACAATGCACCAGTGTGAGTGTCTTCCCAAAAACCCCTTCGACATTGAACATTCCCATCTTTTGTCATCTTTGCCAATATGTAGGGTGTGCAAGGACTCCTCAGGAGTTATTTTGATTTGCATTTTTCTTTTTATTAGTGATCTGGAGCATTCTTTCTAATGGCTGTTAGTGGTCCTTTGGGGAAAATTTGTTTCTATCTTTTAATCATTTAAGTATTGCCATCCCCACCGCTACTCCCAAAATTAAAAGAGTACTTCACAGATGTGTTCATGGACTTTAAGTCTTTGAACTCACATCTGCTCCCTACCCCCACTCCCACTGCCACCAGCACCCTAATACAAGTTTTCACTGACACTTGCCTAGATCTTTCAACAGCTTCCCAACTGGTCTTCCTCCTTCTACTCTCCTGTACCTTCAATCCATAGTTCTTACCAATGCCAGAATAATTTTCTGCATTCATAGAACTTGTCAGGTTATTCCCGGACTTTGATGTTATTTAGTCATGTCCGACTCTGTGACCCCACTTGGGGTTTTCCTGGCAAAGATACTGAAGTGGTTTGCCATTTCCTTCTCCAGCTCATTTTACAGATGAGGAATTGAGGCAAACAGGGTTACGTGGCTTGCCTAGGATCACACAGCTAGTAAGTGTATGAAGCCAGATTTGAATTCAGGAAGATGAGCCCTACTCCAGGCCTGGTGCTCCAACCACTGCACCACCTAGCTGTCCCAATGGGGTATTCATGGAAGGTTCATGGGGTGTTCAAAGAGGACTAGTACCTCTTGTCTGAGGGCTTGCCAAGCCCCTTTTCAGGGCTCCTCATCAACCTTTGGTGCCCACCTGGCACTCACCTCTCACCTGTGTCTCCAAGAAACCATAGCACGCCCAGTGGCCACACCCTGGTAAAACCATCTCGACAGGTGGACTAAACCAGGTTGGTGGTCACCAGCAAGCCTCAAAACTATCAATGAGTTAGGGGGTGTGTACCCCACGCGTGTGAAGACTTCTCCTGGTGGAGAACGATGTGTTCCAATGGCCACGAAGGTGGTGGAAGGAGGTTCTAGAGAGCTTTCAGAGCTTGGTGAGACATCAAAGACACCAAGGTCATCCACTGCACACCAGGCCATGACCAGTCGTCCTGACTTTGTCCTGCCACGGGACGTTGATGACTCTGGAAGAGAGAGTGAGGCTGATGACGTTGTGTGGCTCTACCTCACTTCAATCCAATTCATACAAAGTCACACTGGGCGATGTCATTGGTCCTCTTCAAAAACAAAGGACAAACAACAACAGCCTATTCTTCTGCTCAGAAAGTCTTCCCTAGTTCTTTATTGACCCCTGACTAAAGGTCAGACTCCATTGCCAGACCCTCCGTGTCCTGCTGTGTAGGGGGACCCACCTGGCCATCTCTGTCCACTCAGTTTTGTTAAAGAGCACTGAATTTGGGGTCAGAGAACCTGGGGGCAAACTCCATCTCTGTGTCCTTGAGCAAAAGGCTAGATCTCTCTGATGCTCAGGATCCTTATCTGAAAAATGAGGGCGTTAGATTAGCTGGGCTCTAAGGTCTCATACAGTTCTTTAACTCAAATTTCTATCTTCCACATACCCTATTCTCATCTCTACAACATGCCTTTGCACTTACTCTTCCCATTTCTGGAATGTCCTCTCTCTCTCTTAGCTTGTTGGATTCCTGTCTATCTTTTAAAGCCCAGCTCCTCCAGGAAGCCTTCCCCGATCCCCTTTGTTGGTAACGGCCTTTCCCCTTGGACTTCCCATAACTCTTTGTTCTGCATCCCTCTGATGCACTTAGCAGGTAATAGAATATATCATGTTCATTTGTGTTTGGGTCTTATTGCCTTAGTAGAATGAGGACAGGGAACCTGCCTCATCTGAACTTTGTATGTCCCTCAGCACTCTATGCAGGGTAGGTGATTAATAAATGCCATTTGAATGCAGCAGAATCAATGCCTCAGCTTCTATGTATACCCAAAGAACAAAAGGAAAATGGCCCTTGACCTACCTCATATGATTCTAGATGAGTTGTGTGCATCCCCACAGTGTATGAGGAACTTGTCGAAGAGGGATGGAAATTAACGAATTAATCTCCTTATTTCATTTCTTATGTGCATATGCCTGGTAAATGCAAGAATTTATATCTTTTCATATTAAATAAAGTATATTTGGTAAAGTATAGCTTTACTAAAAGATAAAGTACAAGGACCAAAAAAAGTTGGGAACCCTTGTTGTAGACGACTCTATAAATCATGGGCTATTAGAACTGGAAGGGTCTTTTAAGATAACCTAATCTAACCCTTTCATTTTACAGATGGGGAAACTGAGGGCCAGAGGAGGTGAAGTGCCAAGTACAAATTCACACAGTCACATACTTGCTAGTTTAGATCTGCTCTGTGACCTTGCTTCTCATGATACCCTTGAACATCTATAATAAGGAGTTACGTTATAATGGGGTTATATTGTATTAATTAATATAAAGTATCCTGAAAAAGAAATTCAAGAACCATTGCAGAAATGGAGGGTCTAATTTCACAGGGGCTAGCTAAGCCTGTGTCAGAAGGGTCCACTTGGCACGGAAAAAGAACTCACTGACCTAGCCCTTGACCTCAGAGTGTCTTAGCCCCTAGTATGTTTCTAACTCTGCTAAACTGGATGTTGTCAAGTTTCATGGTTACTGGCCCAAAAGGGACTAAAAAAAGCAACTCCACCTCGTGAGGGAGAACCCCAGGACCAAGATAGAGGTTTCTGCAGCAACGGTCACACTGTTTCAGTCCATGAGACCACACTTTGAGGAACCGAAAATACCACCCACCTGCTGGTTTCTCTCCCACCCATCTCCTGGATGCCACGTCGCAACCTCCATGGCCTCTTGGCCGCTTCTGTTTCTGATCCGAGACCTGGGCCCAGGCTTGGTCCCTGCACCTGGAAGTGCTCCCAGCACCTGGACCCCGGCCTGTAGGCTTCCTGTGGAAGGATCAATACTGTTAATATTCTTTGTGGCTTTTTTCCTCTCCAGAGCATATGGCCGATGAGAACCAATTCAGCTTTGTGCCACCTCATGTGATGAGGTGGAAAGAGCAGGGGATTTGGAGTGAAAAAAACTGGATTCAGATTGCAGCGCTCCTATCTGCTACCTGGGTGACCTTGGACAATTCATGGAACTCTCTGGGCCATGGCATTGCTGTGTGTAAAATGAGGGGGTTGAGGGAGATGGTCTTTAAGATTCCTTCAGGGTCCAAGACCCTATGATCCTCCCAGCTCAGGCCCGGTCCTTTTTTAGCTGTAATTGGAACCACGTAGGTTAAACAGAAAGGAAAATAGCCTGGACTGGGCAGAGCATGAAAAGTGCCTACAAGAAAATCCAAGGAGCACCTTCCAGACCTCTGAGAGCAAAATGGAGAACCATTTATTTGGGGCTGGCGTGGGGATCCTCCTGCACGGAGTCAGTCAGTGTCTCCCAAAACCAGGCTCTGTACCTCCTAGGATGTTCCTTCCCTCAGGGAGCTTACAGAGAAGACAACAGGAGGACGTGGACATGAACCATGGGGCCATTCTCTACCCACCCAATCCATAATGATAGTAACGATAGCTAACATGCCTAGAACACTTTAAGCTTTACAAAAATCACCTCAATTTGACCCTCCTGGTACCCCGAATGAGGTAAGGAGTGCAAATATTATCATCCCCATTTTACAGACGAGGAAACTGAGACTTAGAGAGATGATGTGCCCTGGCCAAAGTCAGAGCTGAGAGTTGAGCTTAGGACCTCTAGCACCAGCTCCACGGTCCACAAGACTGCAAGGGTTCTTTCTAACCATCCAGGTGGAAGGAGGTGACAGCGGCCATCTGTCTACCCACACTGGTTCATTCTCTCCACCATTTAATTCAATTCAACCAGCTTTATAAGGCCCCTAATGTGTGCCAGGAGCTAAGCTCAGCACTGAATAATGACCTGCATATGTCTACCCTCTCCACCTACCATGTCTATTGACTTCCCGCTGCTCACTGTGCTTTTCTGAGCAGAATGGGGCAACCCAGGCTGAGGAAAACAAGGATTGTTTTTAGGAGGTACCTAAGGGGCCTATCAAATCACCTCTCAACCTTGAACCGTGTGAATATCGGATAGGAAGGGTTAGGATTAGCATTCCTCAGCGTCCTGGATCCTGTGGCTTGGGCTAGGTAGCGACCCGGATCCTTTCCAGCTCTGAAGTTGGTGATTCTGTGAATTTCTGATAGAGTTGGCTGCTTCATGCAACAAATACTCATTCAAGATTTTTCAGTGACTTCTGGCAGTCAATCCATCCACAAGTCACAATAAGGCTGAGGGTACGGAATTCTACGTGTGCCTCCTGAGATGTATTCGTCAGTTTACAAACATTGCATGTTTTCTTCCGGTGAGCACTGTCTGCTTGAGGACGTCGGGAGAGATCCCTGCTTCCAAATGAGGCCCACTCACCCACAGAGATTGTCCCGAGGCTGTCTACAAAAAGCAGCTTCACCGGGGCCATTGTCTTTTTTTCCTCAGGCAGGAAAATGGAAAACATTCAGCTCACCTGACTTTAAATTGAGAACATGGATTGTAAAACTGGGTTTGGTGATTTTTTAAAATCCTCTTCAGCTCTGTAGTGTGGCCAGTGAAGGTGGAGGGGAGAAAGAGAAGAGGATTGGAGGAAGGAGAATGGGGGGGGGGAAGCAGGGAAGAGGGGAGGAAAGAAGAAATGCAAAAAAGAGAGCGGTGCCTCACATCACACACAGGAAGAGAGGAGGATGAGGAAGGAAGAGAGACACCAAAGAGGAAAGAAGTGAGGGGAAGGTTTTAAAGTGGGAACCAAGGATAGTTTGAAGGCACTATCATGTCCCCTCTAAGTCTTCCTTTTTCCAGGCTAACCATCCCCGGTCACTTCAGCAATCCTCATATGACAAGATCTTGAGGCCCTTTCCCATCCCGGGTCTGCCCTTCGCTAGGACAGTCTCTAGCTTGTCAACGTCCTTTCTAAAATGTGGTGCTCAGAATTCAACCCAACCCTCCCCAAACAATATTCCCCTTCTCACTGTAAACTCCTCTAGAGCAAGGAAAGAACCTCTTCTGCTCTCCACCAATGCCCAAAGTCCTTGGCATGGTGCTGTCACTATGTGTATGGTAATGTCAATCCAGGACCTTTCGCTCCTCTTGCCTGCTTCTCAGCTTGGCCATTCAAAAGACAATATAATTAAACCTTGTTAATTTGGGGGGGGGGAAGAGATAAAGTGATGCCCAAAGTAGTGAAAAGCCTAGTATATTTTGAAATGCCATTCTCAGTACTAGGCAAATTCTGAATGACATAACATATAACATTGTATATAATATTAGTACGTAAAATTGGCAAGTTCATTTGCAAAAATGCAATGCATAATAGGTCTTTATTATGTAATGTACGTGATATGTCAAAAGGACACAATACCCATTTGTGCCACTTGTTTCTAACTTGTACTTTATTTGCCACGTAACTCCAGAAAAGTTATTACACCTGCCTGGGCCTTATTCTTCTAGTCTGTGAAATGCAGTGGTTGGATTACATAATCCCTAACTGATATTGACTGTCATTGAGTTAACATTGTATAATTATGATCAAGAATTACCACAAATCCCCAAACAAAAGGTTCTCAGATTACCATAGAATTTTAGAATTGGAAGAATGGATGGATGGATGGATAGATGAATGTATGAAAAAGCATTTATTAAACACTGTGCCAATCACTGTGCTAAACTCTGGGTATAGAAATACAAAAACAAAGACAGTCCCTGACCTCAAGGAGCTTACATTCTAATGGGCAACCTTCAGAAGGCAGGGACAAGGGTGAACGAGGGTCCTAGGTCAAACTAACTGTTCTGGGAAGGGCCAGCACTTACTCTACACAAAGTACCTCACTTTACACAATAAACCTGAACCTGGGAAGTTGAGTATAAATCAAATCTTTGTCCATCTGAAAGGTACTAAGGACACCTGCTATTTAAGCAGATACTAAGGTGAAATCTTAGGCTAAGTGGAGGGTCACAGGATCATGGCATCTCAGAGTTGGAAGGGACATTAGAGGTCATCCAGGTTGAACCATGCCTTTCTATAAGTGGTCATCCCATTGCCACTAGAAGACCTCTAATGATGAGGAACTCATTGCTCTCTTAGAAAACTCATTCCTCTCTTGGTTAGCACCGTTCAGGAAATTTTCCTTGTTTTGAACTGAAACACTTCATAAAGTGAGCAATCGCCATCCCCAGTGTCATTGGGGTCCCCTGAATGTCTTTATGTCAGGTTTCCTCAAACCTGAGGTGCACCTGCCTGGTGTTTGCTCGCTCGCTGATAACTTGCTGTTCTATAGGCGGGCACCTGGCTGATGAAGAAGCAAGATTCCAAACCAATGAGGAATTAAAAGACTCCTGGACTCCCGTCACCTCGGCACCAGAAGGGACCTCAGTGATCATCCGGCCCGATGGCTTCATTCTACAGAGGGGGAAACTGAGGCCCAGAAAAGGGAAGAAACTTGACACAGGTGACAAGGGGCAAAATAGGGATTTGAACCCAGGTCCTCTGATTTTATAGAGTCATAAATTTAAAGCCAGAACAGAGACCATCTAGTGCAGACTCCATTAGAGTCTAGGTGATGAGGGCCAGTGATGCCTCTGTGGGTGGGGAAAAGGCAATGTATATGAGTGATGTTATGAAGTCAGAAATGACAAGATTTTGTAACAGGCTGAATAAACAGAGCAAGTAAGAGGGATGATTGGATTGGTCTGTTCTGATCTACATGGATGGGTTTTACTTACAAGGATCACTATATGCTTTGGAACTTGTCTATCTTACTGTTGCCCTGCCTAATCTGTTTCTCTGTTTCATGTCTAAGTGTTGTCTTTCCCCAAAGACTGGAAGTTCCTTGAGGGCAAGGACCACGTTTGATGCTTATTTTCTATGTCCCACAGGTCCAAGACTGTAGGGCACATATCAGGTGCTGGATAAGTATGTAAGTGAATAGAATCGTCCACTTTGTGCCCAGGTCTCACGTGTGGCCACCAGGTGAATACCACTGATCAGCAAAGCCATCTCTCATCTTCTCCCTACCCACAAGACACTTGGAATGGGAAAGGCCGCCCGAAGAAGGTAGAATTTTCCCCTTCAGGGGTTGGATGTACAGAGGGGTTTGCCAGCCTGGTAGAGGACTAGGTGCCTAAGAGGTCCATTGATTCATTGGGCAACAGGTTGGACCAGGGGACCTCTCAGGTCCTTCCTAATTCTGGGGTTCTATTACTGGAGTGAAAGTATAGACCACCAACCAAAGGATAGTTGATCACTTATCGGGTAGGCGGATTCTCGTTCAGATACTAGTCCCACTAGACAGCCCCTGAAGTCCCTTCCAAATCAGAGGTCCTATCATTCTGCTTTGAAAACCGAAGTAAATTTTTACTCCAGGATTTCACTGTCAGTATAGGATTGGTGAGCTAGACGGTCCTTGAATATGGGCATGCCATCATGAAGGACTGACTTCATCAGTGCATCAAACCCAATGGGAAATCGTGATGCGGGGGATTTCCACAGTGCAACCTCTGATGGAACAAAGTTTTCTATTTTAAGAAGCAGGCCTTGCCACCTGTTCCAGATGGGCTGGGGAAAAGAGAAATGAGAAAGCGTTTTCTTGCTAAGAACTGGAACCAGGGGCCTGCTCTATCGGAAAAAAAAAAGGATTTTTTTTTTTAAGAATGGAGGACAAATTCAAAGACTTGTTAGGTTCGGTTATTTCATTACCAGAACCCTTTCCACCCCCCAGGAAGCTTCCTAATACAATGATTGTAGTTTAGTCCCCATGTCACCGCATTTGGTAGACCTTCCTTACTACTATGCTCTGATCAGTTTTTTTAGATGAGAATAAGGATAAGGAATAGGAATCCTGTGTATTAAAGGTAGAGGAATGACTCGAAAGGTCCCTATTCAGAATGTCTTGAAAATGAGAATTATTAGAAGACTATTCTCCTAGAAGAGATGACTAAAGAAACCAATGGAATCTCATTCCTTAGAAAGAACTTTTAGAACATATCTCCTGCAAGAGAACACAGCAGAACTGAATAGAATTCAGATTACCCAGCTGTCCAAACTCACTGGTATACTGCCCGGTCTGGAAACAGGGGGCTAGCCTGAACGGCCCTTTGGGCCCTTTGCTTCTTCTGACCCATATGAGAATCCAGTTTTCTCTTCCTAGAGACAGAAATGAAATGTCACACAGCTGAGCATTTCTCTGATAGAGCATAAACTCCTGGAGAGCAGGGACAGATATATCTTCACCTTTGTATCCCCAGCACCTAGCACAGGGCCTGCACCTGAGAGGCAGTGAATAAATGCTTGTTGATTGACTAATTGATCCAAAAAACCAGGGGGCATCCATTGAAGGTTGACTTGTACCTCAGCTCCTTATTCAGGCTCGGACCTTAGATAAGTCCTTCTTGTGCTGTTTTTTGCTCAGTTTCCACATCTACAAAATGGGGAACTTGTTAAAGGACTATACGAAAGAACCAGCATTCTAATTTCCACAGCTGAAAGCGATCTCCCCCACCCCCTCAGTTTTCCTTGAGTATTATCTGGATCTCTCCTGGATACCTCTTGTTCTTTAGCTTTGTTATACCAGTGGGATCATAGATTTGGAGTAAGGAGGGACTTCAGAGGTTGTCCACTCCAGACATGTCAAACGTGGGGACCACAACACTCCCCAGTGCTGCCTGAGCCAGATTAAAATGGAATTGATAGACTGATAACATACCAACTGACACATAGATTGATAGCATAGATAAAGTGAATTTGGGGTTTACTAAGTCAACATGGGTCCTGCAGGGATCCTTTATGTACAGTGTAGTGATCCCTTTTTCTATTCATGTTTGATACCACTGGTCTAGTCCATTCTCCTTCACAGGGCGGTAGGTTACACCAGAGGACCTCTCGGGGCTTTCCCAACTCTGGGGTTCTATTACTGTAGTGGAAGTGTAGACTACCACCCAAAGTTGAGTCGATGACCTGAGTATGTGGATTATTATTTAGATGCCAATTATACTAGATGGCCCCTGAGGTCCAATCCCCTCACTTCACTATATGATTACATGATAACAGAACCATGTTATGTGATTATATTATTAATAAGCTCTTATTTAATAAATAGGTCCAACCCCCTCACTTCACTATTGAGAAAAATAAAGCCCAAGGAAGCTAGGTGATTTGCCTTAGGTCACATAAGAAGTAAATGTCAGAGCCAAGATTTGGGCCCAGGCCCTCCATGTCCACTGTACAACACTGCCTCTGCGACCCACATACATCATACTCCCTTTCCCTCACCCCATGGAGCGTAAGCTCCCTCAGGGCAGGAATTGTTTCACTTTTTGCTTAATAAATGAATCTTGACTGCATACTGTCGATAAATGTTAATAAATGTATGTTGACTGATTGATTGACTCAATTCATTCTAAATATGAAGCTCTAGTCCTAGTTCAGGCTATGTCATTTTGGATAAGTCACTGAATATCTCTGAACCAGACTGCTTCTATGTAACTCAACAGACATTTATTCAGCTAGGAGGACTCTAGGTTTTCTCATCTGTAAAATAGGGATAATAGCATCTATCTCACAGGGTTGTTGTGAGGATCAAATAAAAAAATATATAAGGCAATTTGCAAACGTTAAAATGCTCTAGAAAGGCTAGTTATTATTAATATTACCAAAATATTGTTAACATTATTATTAATTATTAGTTAATATTATTTATTTATATTAGTAATGTTAATATTATTAATACGGGCAGTTAGGTGGCTCAGTAGATAGAGTGCCAGGTCTGGAGTCAGGAAGACCTGAGTACAAATCTAGCTTCAGACACTTAATAGCTGTGTGACCCTGTTTACCTCAGTTTCCTCATCTGTAAAATGAGTTAGAGAAAGAAATGGCAAACCACTCCAGCATCTTTGCCAAGAAAACCCCAAATGGGGTCACAATCAAACACAACCAAAACAACTGAGTAACAACAACAATTTATTATTAACAATGATATCACATTATTTTATAATTTATATTACATATTATTATGTTGTATAACATAACATTATATGATTATATGATAATAGAATCGTGTTATGTGATTACATTATTAATAAGCTCTTATTTAATAAATGGGTTCAGCAGATGAAAGCAGTAAGTTCGTGGCCTGGCTTTGCCATCAGGGCAGGGGAAGGAATTAAAACCCATATGGCTAGCCTAGCTCCTTGGAAGCCTTATTACTTTAACAAGTTCAAAAAAAATTGGAGCATTGTGGCAGATACTGGAGATACAAGGATTAAAAAAACCATGATCCCTGCCTTTCCCTAAGTTACAAAATGTAGTCAGTGTATAGGAGATGATCACAGATACAAAGCTAGAAGAGTCCTCAAAACCCAGCTCTCTCATTTTATAGATAAGAAGATGAGGTAACTTAGCCAAAGTCACCAAGGTAGCCTCAAAGGTGAGATTGGAAGCCAGGTCCCCTGAATCCAGAGCCAACGCCTGTTCTACTCTGGACAAAGGGGTAGAAAAGATGTGAAATGGGACAATTAATTTCCAGTGAGGGTCAGGGAAGGCTTCGTGAAGGTGGTAGCATTTGAGTGAGGTCTTAAAGGATAAATATAAACTATAGACAACACATTTTGCAGACTGAGAAGAGGTTGTCCAGGAGATAAAAGACCAGATTAATAAGACTGTATTCTGAAATTTGCCTTTGTTTCTAGGATCTTAGAAGCCTCCTCCTACAAATTCTCTTTTCTAGAAGAGGAGCAAACATCCTCCTGGGAAGAGGTAAGTGATCACAGCATAGCTCAGCTGAAGGATCTCTAACTATTTTTTTCTGATTATTCTCCTACAATGTGTAAATAAATCCTAGCTCTACTCTCTCATAACAAACAGAACTCTGAAATATGTCAAATTATACTTAAAGAGACTTCTTAAAAGCTTCACCAGTGAAAAAGCACACAGAGATGCAGGCTCCGTTTTAATCCAAGTCAACAGACACAACGCATGATGTAGGAACACGGCAGTGCATGATATAGAAATATGGCAGTGTGTGATATAGGAGCATGGAGGTGCATGATGGTTCAGCTATACAGGAAGGAACCCTCGGCAGGAAGACTAGAACCTTGGGCTTGAGTCCTGGCTCTGCTGCTAATGAGCAAATCACTTCTCTCCATGCCTCACTTTCCCCACTTTCAAAATGAGGGAGCCTTAGACGAGATGTTCTCTGAGGTCCCCTAGGATGGGACCTCCAAAAGTTGGAGGCAAATCAAAATGTCATCCCTGAGAAAGATGGATTGCCATATCATTACTGTCATTAAGAAGCCTTTATTAAGCACCTAATTAGGCATGCCAGCTCCAGTTGGTTTCTGCCTTACCACCTAGGCCACTTGTATAGAGGTTGGACACCCATGAATAGCACATAGAGAAGAGGGGGGGGAGGGAACACTGAGATCATTTATTTAATACAAACAAAGGGCAGGAAGTAGCCCAAGTTACCCTCTTTGGCAAATCACATTGATTAAATTATCCAGGTGGTTGGCAAACCTCTATTTGGTGTCCATATGGAAACTGACAGCAAACTCTAATGTCATTTGGCAAGTTTTGAGTTTGAGTGACCTTAGAAAGAGGATAAAACTCTAGCTCCCATATGCTGTCTGATTTTTGGCACACCAGGGTGTGCCTGGGCTCGAAAGTCACTCCCCGTCCCTGGACCTCAGTGCCCTCATCTGGAGGTTACATTAGTGTTAAGCTAGGTGATCTCCAGGGAAATTCTACAGGGACCCCATGGGATATTTAGACCATCTCTGCCATTTTACAGAAGAGGAAAGTTCCATGGAGGGTTTATGGGAATGACTTAGCCAAAGTTATAAGAGACTTGCCCAAAGTCAGGTAGTAAGTGACAAAGTCAGAATTTGCACGGAGGTCCTCTGACTCCAAAGTTTATGTTTTTTTTTGCTTTCCTTGTCTTTTCCAGTTCAGACTATCTATAAATCTATGATTGTCTTTTACCTTTCTTTGTACCCTCAGCTCTCAGCACAGCTCCTGGCACATGGTAGATATTTAATAATTATTGTTATTAATATTGAATTATAAATATATTATATATAAAATACAAGTTATTAATATTAAATAACAATAATAATAAACATTAACTGAATAACCCAATATGGCAGCACTAACTTAAAGAAAAGCATCCTGCTTGAGGGGCAATGGAGTGAGATATAAAGATGCTTTCTTTTTCATTGATGCTACTCACAATCCTACTTTTGAGACTGACTCATGCCAGGAAGGCCAGCTTGTTTCTGAGTCTAGAAATGAGATTTGCCATCAACAAGTCCCCTGAACGCCTTCTTCCTAGGTAGTAAACACCGGCCACAGTACATTCACAAAAAGAAAGTAAAATTTTCCACTTAACTGTCCAGAGGTGATGTTACCAAATTAACTAATAAAATATGAACTCAAACCAAGACAGATTTTGAAAATGGAGCTTAATGAATTGTTATGGGTTTTTCTCAATGAAAAATAGTTTCAACTTTATAAAAACATACATTTATAGCAGATATGTAACATACATATTAAACATATTTTATAGATCTGTAGAATTTTAGAGATGGAAAAAAACTTTAAAGGTCATTTCATCCATCACTTTACAGAGTTGGAAACAGACAAAACTTAGTTCCATTGAGGGGCTGCTACATGCTTAAGGCCACACAGTAAGTTAGCAGAGGTCTCTGGGCTGTAAGCCGTGTTACCTAGAACTTCAAACTTTCATTTTCTGGTCATTGATCTGAAGAATTAGAAGCTGCAAATCATTTTGCTTTGGCTATCATTTAATACTTACAATGTAAATTGCTAATACTGAACATGGATGTATTATGTCATAGTATCAGGTTCAGAGATATTTACTTCCTACGTGATCTTGCGGAAGTCACTTGATTTCCTTCGTTTTTGGTTTCCTTATTTAGAAATTGAAAAGGTTGGACCAAACCAGGGTTTGGAATCATTTTTATGTCCCAGATCCTTTGGCAGTCTGGTGAAACCTAAGTACCCCTTCTCAGAATAATGATTTAAATGCATCAAATAAAATGCATAGCATTACAAGAGAAACAAGTTAATTTAAAATACAGTTGCTAAAATATTTTTTTAAAAACAAGACCCTTGGTAGGCAGTCTTGGAGATACCTTCCAGCTCATCAACTGTGATCTTGAGAGCCTATAAACTTTGACCCAAGATGAACAGGGCGGGGTAAAAAGACAGAGCTAGCCTCAGACACAGGAAGATGTGGGCTCAAGCCTAGCCTTTGATGCATTCTAGCTGGGTGGCCAAGGGCAAGTTCAGTTTCATGAGATTATAGATTTTGAGCTGAAAGGGGCCCTAGAGATTTTCCATCCTCTTAATTTTATAGATGAGGAAATGGTGGATTAGAGCAACTGGTCCAAGGTGCAGGTGGTAAGCAGCCGAGCAACGGTCTGAACCCAGGTCCTCTGAGTTCCAAAACCATTGCTTTTTCCACTGAAAATGAGGATGTTCTATGAGATGACCCCAAGATGCCCTCTAGTCCTGAATCCATGAGCCAATGATAGGCTCTAAATTCCATCTGAATTGATTTGGGGAGTTTCTCCCTAGGACTTCCCTTTCACTGATAGAATTACAGGGCAAGAACCAAACAAGAAATAAGAATCATAACCATGACCATGAAATGTGAATGTCAGTGGCCAATTATAATGATCAGGAAATCTTACTAATGTTCTAAATTGGAATTATAGTCCTGAGGTGGGACTCAGTAGCCCCAGGTTCTAATCTTACCCATCTTCAGTTCATTGTCACCTCCACCACAAAGCCTTCTGAGTCAATCAATAATCAATCAATCAATCAATCCCAGACAGAAAATAAGTACGATGGCTGCTCTGGGTTAAGCATTACAAATAATACAGATTTTAGAAAAATTTGCAGTTAGGGGTAGGGACTGCATCTCTGATTTCACTGGCATAGGGAACTCCCAGGTGAGGAAATTCCCTCTGCCAATGTAGATCACCACTTCCTCTACAACTCATAGTCATAGAGACCTGCCTAGAGCAATGAGAAGAGATTTTTTTTCATGGTTACATAGCCAGGATATGTCAGAGGCAGGATTCAAACCCAGGTCTTCTAGGCTCAGAGGTCAGATCTCCTGAGCTCTTAGAACTTAAGGGCAACTAAAATACTCCACTCTGTGATCTTACATTGCATTTGTCTGGTTCTGTCTTAAAGGTTATTCAAAATAGTTAATCAATATTTTAAGTAAAAATTTCAGAGTTTAGCAAATTTCATATTTTGTGCATTGATCAGAAAATATTTTCTTCATGAAAGCAGGACTTTAAATAGGGTCTAAAACCAAAGAGCTGATGGTGCTGTTGGTGGCTATGGTTATTTTGTGTTGCATATTAGAAACAATAT
The DNA here is from genome assembly GCF_900497805.2 of Vombatus ursinus. NCBI lineage: Eukaryota > Metazoa > Chordata > Mammalia > Diprotodontia > Vombatidae > Vombatus > Vombatus ursinus. The sequence goes on from NW_020954267.1 coordinate 145,058, forward strand.
TGAAGGAGATAGATATTGTGGTGTGTCTATTAGAAAGGCAGAAGCCAGCGGCCTGTGAATCTCCTTCTATTCAATGAGCCCTGGCCTAGGAGTGAACAGCCTGGCCCTGTTCTGCCAGGAAACAGCTTCAAGAGCTCAGAGAAAAGACTAGCCCCTCACAGACTTGGTTTCTTCTTCCCTAAAATAATGAGGCTGAATTACAGGCTGTCTAAGGTTCCCTACAATTCCTATGAGCTCTGGATGGGAATCCCAGCTCTGTCCCTTTTAAGCTATTTGACTCTGAGCAAGTGCACCTCTTGGGGCCTCAGTTTTCTCATCTGCAAAATGAGAGGTTTGAGTGAGATGATCTGCAAATTCCCTTCCAGCCTGGGAGAAGGTTAGGAGTCAATTCACGGTCAGTCAGTGCTGTTAGTTTTAGAAAGATGAGGAATTACAAAAGGTCCCCTTGGAGAATGAGGTTTCTTGAGCTGGCCAAAGATGAGGACATTTAAGAATTGGACACACTTGAACGGTTTTAGATTTTCAAAAGATTATGCTAAAAGAGAAAATGGCAGAACCCAAGAGAATCATACACATGGGGTGAGGGCCATGTAATTAAAGATGGTAACATTCATGTTGTACATCAGAGCAAAGGTCACAAAGGATTCCTCCAAAAAGAGAGATGTGGGTACTCCTAGTGAAAAACCACTGCACAAGTCTTTTGGGGTGGGGTTAATGACAAGTCAATACCAGAAGTTACAGACACGTGTACAAATCATTTACACTCGCTCCTTGCTGTTTGTTTCATCTTGTTCACTTGTTTTTCACATGTTCTCGTTTCTATATTCGAACATGTGTACTTGTTGGGGAAATCAAAATAAAATGCATATTAAAAATAAAAGATAAGATTGTAGAAGAAAGTTAGATATTTTTTTCTGTTGGAGCAAAAATTAGCCCAACTTTTATTTGAATAAACATTTTGGTTCATTGGGTGGCAAATGTGAACTAAGAAATTAACCGGGTTTTAAGGAACCTTAGGAAAACAATATGGTGAAATGGAAAGAGCACTGGATTTGGAATAATCCCTAGCATTTAAATATCCTTTTAAGATTTGCAAAATGCTTTACAAATATTATCCCATTTTATCCTCAACAACTCCAGAATGTAGGTGCTATTATTATCCCATTTCACAGATGAAGAAACTGAGGCAGACAGAGAAAGGTGTTATTATCCCTGTTTCACAGATGAAGAAACTAAGGCAGTCAGAGGTTAGGTACTATTATTATCCCCATTCCACAGATGAGGAAACTGAGGCATATGATGGTTAAGTGACCTGACTAGGCTCACACAGCTAGCAAGTTCAGGAGCTGAATTTGAACTCAGAAGTCCCAGGTTCAAATCCAGATCTGTGCATAAGGTTCTCTAGGCTTCAATTTCCTCAATTATAAAATAAGAAGGCTAGACTAAATGTTCTCGAAGGTCCCTCCCAACTCTAAACCTATGATCCTAAAAAGATGCTAGTGTAAGAAAACAACACATATCAAAAAAAAAAAAGGTTATTCAGCTTTCACTTATACTGAGTCTGAGGTAGTCTAAGGTCCTAGGAAATGTAACTGTAGAGCCTTCAGGGGCTGAATTGCTAATTAGCAAGGTCTCCCATTTATCTAACACTTCAAGCACTTCTTTACCTACACATATCTCTTTTATTTAGCAAAATTTAGCGTATCCTGCTTACCTTTTGATCCTCGGTGAGATACACAGGGCAAATATTATTTCCTCCCTTTTCAGATAAGAAAAACTGAGGTTCAGAGAAGTTAAATAATTTGCTCAAAGCCACACACCCAGTAAGCGATCAAGGCCAGACTTAAAACATAGCCTCCCTAATTTTTAATCCAGTTCTTTTACCTTGGACCTGTACTTGAGGATAGATTTCCCTTAATCGGTGGTAATAACCCCTTTCTTATTCATGTCACCAGAGAGGCCAATGTTGTTGGAAAAGTTTATTTCAAATCCATTGTCTTCATTAAAATGTCCCACTGGAGTAACTCACTCAAAGTCCTCATTTCAAAAGACCCTAAGCAAAGATCTAGGATTCTGGCAAGGCAGGGAGACCACGAGTGTGCTCAGGAACACTCCCAATACCCTTAAAGGATTTGGGGCTATCCAAGAGAGGAAGAGAAAGTGTTTCTATATTTGATTGGCTCGTTTAGAAAACTAGTATAGATTTCCCTGGTCATTTAATACTGCAGAATCCCGTTGGATTTCATTGTCTCCAGCAGTGAAGGCAATGGCGATCCTTCCACATCTTAGTGGACGGATGTTTCCCTTAAACCAGGATAAGAGGAACTTCCCTAAAACGGCGACTCAAAAACAAAACAAAATAGCAACAGTAACAACAACAAAAACCTTCCCTCCCTCCATGAATCTGGGCAAATTTAATAAACTGATTAGCTCTCCCAGAAGAGCTGCGTTGAAGTATTTAGTTCTCCCCAAGGACGATATTCTATCAAACTCAGCATTTGTTAGCTTGGTAACCAGAAAAACATGCAGAGTTGAACAAATCATGTATTTAGTTCATTTTCTAATTGCAAAGCAATGTCTCATGGGCTTGTAATATTGTTTTTGGTTAACAACCAAAAGATTTTTTTAAAATACTTTGTCAGGAAAGGATTACTTTAGAAAAGGATTATAATTTTCTGTTCAAATCCTTTTTTAATAACAGGTGGATAATTTTAAAATGTTCATTGAACACAAACATACATCTATTAGGCCAGGGGTTCTTTACCCGGGGTCCACAAACCCTCAAGGGATCTGTGGATGGATTTCAGAATCTGTGAACTGAGTTGGGGGAAAAAATGACATCTTTATTTTCACTAACCACTAACTGAAATTTAGCATTTCCTTCAATTATTTAAATGATTGTTTATTATTAATAGAATTATTTTTATTTAACATTAACATTAATATTAAATTCATTATCCTGAGGAGTCCGTAGATCTCACTAGACAACCAAAGGGATATGTGGGACAAACAAAGCTAAGAATCCCTGCCTTGCAATGTGATACAGAATCTATTTTGTGTACCCTAAAACCCTAAGAACAAAGCCCAAGAATTTCACATTCAGGAAAAAGGAGCTAGGCAAAGTCCACAATAAATCTTTTTTTTTTTTTCCAGCTCTGTAAAATTGCCTCAAGCCAGTATTTTCAACCATCATAGCCTATGATGTTCTGAAGTCAAAATACTTCAGAGACTCTTGCTTTTAAGATAATAGTAAATAAACTAAGTACTATTTATTTTTTAGGAAATTATTCCTGTTGTAACCAATTGCTCTCCTCCCCCCATCCCACTCAGCACCCCCTCCACACAAATAGCTGGCAATTCACTGCTGGAACTGCCCCCCCACCTTTGCCCCAAGCCCTGTTATTAACTTTTCTAAGAACTCGTGAGTTTTATCACTGCCGTCTCTGGGGTCCTGTGGTTCTCACTCATGTTTTTCAAGGATTAAGGAAACCAAAGGCTTCTGTGAAGCCATTCTTTCCAACTCCTCTGCTCTCAACCTCCCTCCTCCCACACTCCAGAAAGGCCACCCCCCTAATCAGCAGGTGAGGACACAGCCCAGCTGGCAGAAGCCGCTCTTACCCCGAGGTTTCTGCTCAGGCACCAGACTGACAGCCACCACAGTGGGGAAGGAATGTAAGCCCAGCCAGCAGCACTCTGATGGAGCCACGAGAGTCTGAGAGACACTCTCCCTCCAGGATTCAGCAAACTCCCCTGGGGTTGTTTGTTGAATGACCCATCTCCTCCCTTATTCCCAGGATGATTTCCATCAAAAACAAAGGGCCAATGCAGGTATAGATGGAAAACTCCTTCTGGAAGGGATCCCAGGGATCTCTTTGCTGCAGAAGGACGCAGGGTAGAGTTTTAGCTTCGCTTCAGCAAAGGGCCTGTCTCTGAGAGCACTCAATCCCCCCCTAGGATAATACGATCACAAATTAGGCTGGAAGGGGCTTTAGAGCTCATCTAATCGAACCCCTCATTTTACAGATAAAGAAACAGGCCCAGAGAGGTCAGGGGACTTGCTCAACATCACACAGAGAATGGCAAAGCTGGGATTGGAACCCAGCTCCACTAACTCCAAATCCGTCATTTCTACCCCCCAACCTCCCGCACACCTCTTTGTCCCCATCTTAGCCTACTGATATCCAACCTGGGCATAGTGGAAAGAGTCTCAGTGGGGCTGAGAGTCACAGCACCCTGCTTCTAATTCTGGCTCTGCGGATTACTAGGTGTCTGATTTGGGTGGGTTAAGTCCTCCCAGCATTCACAAGGTACTGGGCAAGATCCCTAGAGATTAAATTCCGCTGGAAATGCGGTTTCCTCTGGGTATGCGGCCGAAGTGGGGAGCCGCTCCCCTCGTGGATCTTAAGCCCAGGGGATCGCAGGACCCCAGACTGAGAGCTAGAAGGGGTCCTCCAGCGTTTAGTGCAACCCCTTTCACTGGCAGACAGGAAACAGGACAGGCTGAAGTGATGGGCCCTGGACCACACAGGTCATAGTTACAGGGCTGGGATTCAGACTCAGGTTTTCCCACTCCAGATACAGCTATTTTTCTATGGTGCCCAAAAGATGAGGGGCTTCTGGGGGCAGCCGAAGGAGGAGAGGCCCACTGAGGAAGCCAGCCAAGCCAGGTGACAGGGTGGGGTGTCCCTGGGGGTCCCAGGCTCAGTGGTTACATGCTAGAAATGCCAGCTGCAGGGGAGGTCGGCCAGGCAGAAGCCCCCAGCTGAGGGGACTCCAGTTCTATTGATTTGGAGCGCCCTCTACTGACCCCGGGAAGCGGGCAGGGGGCCCATGACCCTTTGATGGGGCCTCCAGCTGTGCTGACTTGGTAGCCTTCCATGTAAGCCGGGGGCTGGTTTTCTATACTGTGCTTTGTGATTATTTCATATTTCTACCAACACACACACACACACACATACACCCTCCGCTTTACACCTAGGCAAAGCTGTAGAGGGTAGAGTGCTGGACCTGAAGTCTGGGTTTGAATCCTGTCTCGGACACTTACGAGCTGTGTGACTTCCGGCAAAAATCACAGCCTCTCTGGGCCCCAACTATCTAATCTGTAAAATGATTTAATAATCTCTAAAGCCCCTTCTAGTTCTAAACCTATGGTCCTATGAAACATATGCTCTAATTGAAGCATGTTCACATTAAATTGGTCTGAATAATACTATCTTACATTCAAATATTTTATGAAGTACTTCCCCACCCCACTCTGTCATGATCTCAACTGATTTTCACAACAACCATGCAAAGTATTACCATCCTCCTTTTTCAGATGAGGAAACTGAGACCACAGCTTGTCCAAGGTCACCCCAATGGTTTTCTGAGCTTGGTAGAGCAGAGAGTTGGTCTAGGAGTGTGAAAGAATCTAATTCACATCCTACATCCGATATTTCCCAAGGTGCGTAACCCTTGTTAACCCTCTTCTCTCTGGGCCTCAGTTTTCTACTCTAAAAATGGGAACATCTTTACCCCATTCACTCTATGCGCCCCGGCTATGCCTTTCTTCTATAAGAATGTCAAGATGAAAATATGTGAAACTCTGGGGTCCTCAGTTTTAGCAACAGATCATAAAGATCATCCTAAAGTGTGGCTTGGAATGCTTGGGGAAGTGACTTGGCCAGGGTCACCCAGGTAGAGAGTAGCAGAGCCAAGATTTGTTCTCGGGTCATCTGCATCCAGTTCCCACGCTGGTCCTCCATCATAAAGCTGCCTTGACTGGAGTGAAATAACTCCTGAAGCACTGATCTCAAATAATAGCCACGTAAGAAAGACCCATCCCAGAGAGCAGAAACTCTTTACTCTCTCCACAGGCACTATTCTTCCTGAAGTCAAGAAGATAAAACAATCTGTCCACAGGGAAAAGGTAAAAGGGACTCAGAAGGACTCATTAACCCAGGGATGGTGGACTGTCCCCTCTATATGAGCCCGTGGACTTCTAGGCATATCTGTAACTAGGTAAGGCAACTGGAGCTTGATCCCAGGGCCCCAAATTTAAAGAGGCTTCACAGCGTAGAATCAATAGAACTTAGAAGGTGCCTAGTTAACCAAAATGAGGCTTGTCCTCTGCTCTGCCTTCCCTCTCTCCTCCCCAGCAATGGCCTTGTGCTAGTGTCCTACCTCTGGTCCTTCTCCTCCACACGGCTCATGATGCTTGCCCCAGTCACAAAAATTCCTAGTTACACCTCTGCTTATAAAGGTGGCATAGTATGAAATGGAGATTCGTGGTTTCATGTATAATCCTCTTCTTGTGTTCTCCTGTATGAAAACACTCTTTTTCCCCCCCAGGGTGGTGGTGGTATTTTAAGTTTAGAATAGAATAAAAATTAAAAGAGTTTCTTGGATTGTACTGTAATTCTAGAAATCTGTCTTCCTTTAGGCACCAATAAGTTTGAGATTACAGTCAAGTCCAAAGCCAGTTATGGAGAAAATAGCAGGATTGTGCCAGGGAACAAAAGGTCTAATGTCCACAGCCAGCACTGAGCAGCCTCTAGCACCATGCCACCCCCACCCTACATAGGAGGTAGCTACTTCTTTCCCTGGTGACAGGTGAGGAGAAACTACCCTTCACAACGATGAAAGAAATAAAAATATGCACAACCCTCCTCCCCTTCCCTCCAGGGAAGCCAGCTTTAGACCCAGGTTAGTATCAATCACTTAAACACTTTGAACCTCAGTAAGATCTGAGGTTAGAGACTGCTGTATCCCAGGTAGAATGCAAGCTTCTTGAGGGCAGGGACAGTTATTTTTGTAATCCCAATCCCCAGCACACAGTGGGCACTTAATACATGCTTGCTGAATAATTATATTAATTAACTAATTGATTTGTAAAGACTTCACAAACCCTAAAGGATTCTAAAGTTTGCAAGCTCTTACACTACCTACCCTTCGTGGCTGTCCTGAAGATAAAATGACTTGATGTATGCAGAAGTGTTTTGTTGTACATCTTAAGGAGAGAGGTAACAGACAGACCTCCTGAGAGTCTCAAGGGTGTGGGAGAACCAGAGAAAGGCTTCCCTTGAGCTGGGTATCTTCTCAAAGAAAGATTGACAAGAAGATGTAGGTAGAAACTGAACAGGACTCAAAGAAGCACATACTCACGGTGGGCCTAACGTGCAAGAAGGCAGCGTGCTAGGCACAAATCAGTCCCTGCACTCAGGAAGCTTCCATTCTAGGGGGGGAGAGATACAAAAGGTACGAAAATAAGGACCACTAGGAAGCCTGACGACTGATGCCCTGAGGGCATCAGGGAAAGCTGAGCAAGATGAGAATCTGAGGAATGGTTCCGCTCTGCCTCAATGCAGGAAGGACCCACCCAAGGCACTCCACGGAAGGAATAGACCAATATTAGGGGCAGCTAAGTGGCACAGTGGATACAGTCAGAAAGACCTAAGCTCAAATCTAGCCTCAGACACTTAGTAGCTGTGACTCTGGGTAAGTCACTTAACCTCTGTTTCCCTCAGTTTCCTCATCTGTAAAATTGACGTAATAATAGCACTTACCTCCCAGGGTTGTTACAAGAATCGAAGGAAATAATATTTGTAAAACACTTTGCAAACTTCAAAGCTCTCTATAAATGCTAGAGATCATTATGGTCATGTGCTCTTTGCTTGAGTACCTCCCATTAGGGGGAATCACACTCCATTCCCAGGGCAGAAGGGCTGTTGCCTTTCTGCAGAGCTCTGCTTCCAAGTTCTTCCTGATATAATTTCTCCCACATCCGTCCTCTGGGGCCAGAAAGTACACGCCTAATTCCCCTTCCCGATGAGTACCCTTCAATACCTTAAGAGAACTAACCCTCTCAGAATCTTCCTCTTCTCCAGTTTAAAGGTCCCGATATCCTTCTGCAGACAGACTCTCGTCTGACATAGACCCGAGGCAATTCTTTACCCCTCAGGATTCTCTCCAGGATGTTTTGCAGCTTCTCTACGCCCTTCCTAAAATGTAGCTCCCAGAACTGCCCCCGGTGCTCTAGATGGACCTGACTAGGGCTGTGTAATCAACAAGAATATAACCATCATTTCATTCTCATTTTTTTTCCCAATGAGGTTCACTTACAAAAGGTCCTGGGGCAATTCTCTGTCCTGCTACTATTCTTCTCTATTTGATGTTCTGCAGACTAAAAGAATCGGTGGATAAAACAAAGTGCTTTTTGTAGTTGAATGTAAGCTCATCCTCCCCAGACTCACCAAAAGCATCCTTGGCACAATTCTAGGAGTCGAAAGGACAACAGGGATGAAACATAGCTTACCCTGTTCACACATGATTTTGATCTCCTCTCCTAGGTCTCTGGATTTTGAAAGCTTTTTGCCCCACGTTGCTTGGAGATGATGAGTATTTTGTATGGCAACATCTATTACAAACACTGCTCTTGTGTTTTTACGGGTCAATGATATCTTGGGGGGAAGCTAGGTGGAGAGTATGGGGCTCGGAATCGGGAAAACTCATTGTCTTGAGTTCAAATCTAGCCTCAGACACTTACTAGCTGTATGAACCTGGACAAGTCACTTCACCCTGTTTGCCTCATTTGTAAAATGAGCTAGAGAAGGAAATGGCAAATCACTCCAGTATCTTTGCCAAGAAAACCCCAAATGGGGTCATGAAGAGTCAAGCACAACTGAAAACAACTGAACAACTGTTATTTTGGGGCAATTGTGGATAACAGTTTGGTGTGTGATAATGTTCTAGCTCCAGGACAATTTACTGGTTGAGTTCTCCAGGATATTTGGGGGTCTGCATATGGATTATAAGGATTTGTCATGTATTAGTCAATTAATCAATAAACATTTATTAAGTGCCTATGTACCAGGCTCTGGTTTTCTGGACCAGGCACTGGTCCTTGAAAGATGAGTCGCCAGCTCTTGTCTTATAAGGGAGTCAGTAAATGTCATATTTTCACAACCTGCAGTGATGTTGTCCTTGCATAATATACACTGATCACTGAATTCAAGCTCCTTAAGGATAACCCGACAATAATTTCTGGCACTAATGACCTTATCTTGAATTGCCAACATAAACCATTGTAATCCAAAAAAGAAATCCACATGACTTCAACTTGACACTGCTGTGTTCATATGATGTAGGCCGAGTTCATGCGGATGTTACCCATGAAGGACCTTTTGATTCCATTTTTGGATACTGGACTTTCCATAGGCTTCATCAGAAGTAAATCAATTTCCTGTTATCAACCTTGACAGGTTAAGTAATATCTGCTTCTTCCAAAGATATTTCTATAGACCTTTGACCTTTATTATGAGCTCTGAGAATATTTATCAATATTCTCTCTCCTATTCATCTTTCTATAGATTCCTTAGGGTAATGGGCCCTGTGTTTCATTGATGTTGTACAAGACTTTGTTAGGATTCTTTCTGAGTCTGTTATGGCCCATTTTATACTTCCTAAAAATATATATTGAATAGTATTACATAAATGTTAGTTGCCTTAAAGGTGTTCTTCTCATTTAGCTTTGGATTCAGGATGCCAGTAAGTGTCTTAACATATGCAACCATAGCCTTCTCTGTGATATCTTTTGTGCCTGATTTGTCTTGAAGAAAGAGTCTAAAGCATTTTTAGGTATCACCTTCATTCCTTCATTTATTAGTTCAATGCGATCTTCACATTCAAGCTTAAAGCCGTTAGTCTTTATCTTTCTTTTGCATGCATCAATCATTTTACATATATCAACTCCAAATGGCATTCTTATATCATTGAAAAAAGTTTCCATAAAATGATGGAGCTGTTTAATGTGTTTTTCAGTGGAATCATATAATTTGATGATGTCTGTCTAAAACAGTGAGATTAAATTAATCAGATGATTTGGTTTAATGCCATTAATTTTAATGTCAACCTTAATCCTACTTCAGAGAAATGAGAAAACCAGTCTGGTCCATAAATGTTCCTGCTGGGGACACCTTTACCCACATGCAACTTTGTGAAGGAGCATGGTACCATAACACCTCACAAGGATACAACCAACTTATTTTTTTTTTTAAGATAATTTTTTCAATTAACTTTTTTCTCTCCGACTGAAAAGAAAGGGAAAAAGAAAGAAAAAGAAACTCTTGTATCATATAAGCATAGTCAAGCAAAACAAATTCCCATGGTAGCCATGTCCAAAAATGTACTTCTTAATCTTTATATTAGTCCATCATTTCTCTGAGATGAAGTAGGCAGCAGTCTTCTTTATCAGCCCTCTGGAGCCATGGTTGATGATTTATCTGATCAAAGTTCTGAAGCCTTTCAGAATTGTTCATTTATACAATATTGATATTATAGTATCAATTGCTCTCTGACTCTGTTCACTTTACTCTGCATCAGTTCATATAAGTCTTCCCAGGTTTCTCTGAGACTGAGCCTTCCTTCATTCATTTCTTATAGCCCAATGACATTCCATTACATTCCTATGCCATAATTCATTCAGCCATTCGCCAGTTGATGGGCATGTCTAAGGACTTCGTTAGCCTCACTACCCTAAGTCCTATACTTTGGAACCCCAAACGCACTGAGACTTCAGTAAGGCAACATCCCCTTAGGTTTCCAGTACTTTAGTACTTCTTTTCCTCTTTCTTTCATCTCCTTGGGGTACAGGCCTAAAATCAGTTGGGACATATTCCGAATTGTTTTCTAGAATGGTTAGAACAATCCATAGCTCCATCAGTGAATCAATGGGGCTCCAAATTTTTTGAAGTTTTCGTTTCAGCAAATTTCAGAATAAAAATTGGCAAGGCATTTAATGCATTCGACTGCTTATGACTAGACCAGACAATTGTGAAACTCAAGAACCAAGCAATCCCACTGTTTTCAGAAGAAAATGTTTTTAAAAAGAGGGATAAAAACTGAAACTGAACTCGGAATTTCATTGGTGTGAGGGACTCCCAGGTAATAAAATGCTCTTTACCAGGTCAATACATTCTCTGCAATTTACAATCTTGGAGTATTACCTAGAGTACTGAGAAGTTAAGTGACCCACCCAGGGTCACCATAGTCAGACCTGCACCCAGGGCTTCCAGATTCACAGGCTAGTTCTCTATCTACTACACCACACTGCCTATAACCTTTAAAAAACAAACTAACAACAAAACATGGAAAATCTCCTTTTAGAGTCTGGAACATTATTCTAGATCAGTATTGCCATGCAAGGTCTTAGGAGGTGGGGAGCCTCCTCTTTCTTGGGAACTTGGCTGGGTCTTTTCCAAGGACCAAAGGATTATAGTCTGAGGACACTGAGGAAAAAAGTCTCAGATCGGACCAGGACTCCTGGGTTGCCTGAACCTCCTAGAGAGGTCCCTGAACACAGGCAGTCTTTATAGGTTCTAAAAGTCACAAGGAGCAATTTAGGAGTGGTCAGTTCTCTCTGGACAATTCTAAACGCTTGTTAAGATCCACGAGCTTAATCTGGTTCAAACAGGAACCTCTGAGGTCATCCAAGAGCCTCTGAGCTAACTATCCAAGCTAAAATTGGAGAACTCTGAAGGCTGGCTGTGTTCTAGATTATACATAGGACGGTCTAGAGTGAACCATGGAGCATCTCACAAGATCCTGGTAGGAAACCCAGCATTTTAAGTGATACCACTAGAGAGAAGTCAGAATGACAGCAAAGGGGAAAAGAAAGGGAACAAGTATTTATTAAGCACCTACTATGTTCCAGGTGCTGTGCTAAGTACTTGACAAAGCTACCATTTGAGAATCACAACAACCCTGGGAGGTAGGTGCTGTTACGATTCCCACTATACAGCTGAGGAGACTAAGGCAGACAGAAGTTAAAGTGATGTACCCAGGGTCATATAGCTAACAAGTGTCTGATACTGCATTTGAACTCAGGTCTTCCTGACGCCAGGGCCAGCGCTCTATCTGCTAGGCCATCGAGATGCTCAGGGACTCCTCTTGACCTTAAATCTCTCTCCACAATCTCATGCACCCATTACCTCTGTTTATTCCATTTGCCACCACCCCATTATCAGCCCTCATTATCACCCACCTGGACAACTGTAACTACCTCACAAGAGATACCATCTCCCCTGTCTTCATTCATTCATTCAGTCAGTCAATAAGCATTGAGTAAGTCTCTACTACGTACATAAATATTGGGAATATAAAGAAAGGTAAAAGTCAGCCCCAGCATTCAAGGAACTTACAGTCTGTTTTATCAAACTACTTATCATGAGACTCACCTTCTCATGCATGAATCCGAGCCCACCACCCCTCTGCTCAAGGGCCTTTCATGGCTCCTGATGACCTACTGTGTCAAGTTCAGGATCGCAGAATCTCAGAGCCACTACTCCACCCACAGCTGAACAAACATCACTTCTGCAGCCCGGCTGACCAGCGGTCACTCAGCCTTTCACTGAAGACCTCCAGTGAGAGGCAGCAGATTCCACCCGTGGCTCTAACTGCCAGGAAGTCGCTCCTGACATCAGCCTACACTGGTCCCTTTGCAGCTCTTATCTGCTGCTCCTGTTTGACTCTCTGGAGAAGAACAGAACGTGGTTAATGCTTCTTCTAAATGGCAACAGCTGCAATGTCCCTGGCAGTGTTCTCTCCTCCAGGCTTCTTCAAGTCCTCGTGTGGCATGAACTGAAGGACCGTCCCCATCCTGGCTGGCCACTTCTGAACACTCCCCCTCTTATTAACGTCCTTCTTAATACGAGGCACCCGGGACTGAACACAATACTCCGGATAGGTCTGACCAGAGCGAAGGACATGGGGGCAGCTAGGTGGCACAGTGGATAGAGCACTGGCCCTGGAGTCAGGAAGACCTGAGTTCAAATCCAGCCTCAGACACATAATGCTCACTAGCTGTGTGACTCTGGGCAAGTCACTTGATCCCAATTGCTCTCACCAAAAAAACAAACAAACAGAGCAGAGGATCCTGGGATTATCCCCATCCTGGTCCTGACATGCCTCCCTTGTGCAGATTAATATCACGTGACCTTTTCTGCTGATGCTTCTACTACCATATGCTGCCTTTCAAAAATTGCTTTAATCTGTAGAATTTACACCATTTTTTGTTGCTCATTCCTTTCAATCATGTCCAACTCTTTGTGACTCCATTTGGAGTTTTCTTGGCAAAGACGCTAGAAGTGCTTTACCATTTCCTTCTCCAGCTCATTTTACTGATGAGGAAACTGAGGCAAATAGGGTTCAGTGACTTGCCCAGAGTCACACAGCTACTAAGTGGCTGAGGCCAGATTTGAACTCACGAAAATGAGTCTTCCTGACTCCAAGCCCAGTACTCTATCCACTGCACCACTTAGCCACCCCAGAGTATACACTGTTCCCACTTGACCCTTATCTTGTGACTCAAGCCTTTTTCAGACAAACTTGTCTGAAATTGCTGCCTCCCACAGTGTTGAGTTTGAGGTGTTTGTGGGATACTCATAAGATGTCCTGAAGTTATCAAGAGATGTAGGCCTCAGGCTCAGATGAAACGCCTACCCTAGAGAAATGGATTCATACGCAAAGTCATTTGCCAAATCTGAACTCCTTTGTCTGGTATTCAAGTATCTCCACAATCTGACCCAACTTAACTTCCAAAACTTTTTTTCAAACTAATTCCCTCCAAATATTCTAATACTCCAGCAAAAGCAGGCCATAAGCTATGCCTATATAGGCCCTGTACTTTCCTACCTCCAGACCTTTGCCTAAAACAGTCCTTGTGCCTGGAATGGGCTGTTCAATCCTCCTATTACATTTCTACTAATCCTTTAAAGCCCAGCTCAAATACTATTATCTCCCACTTGGGCAATTGTCCCTGGTCCTCCAGCTGCTAGTGACTTTTTCCTCTTCAGACATTACACCACAGCTTACACATTGATTATACACTTATTCAGAATCCCTCCTTTTTTAAAAATAATTCAATTCAACAAACACTTGTTAAAATGCCTAATGTATACAGGGCACTGTGCTTGGTTGGGCCTTTGTCCTATCACATCTCCCTTCCAGACTGAAAGCCTCATGAAGGCAGAGACTTAGTCTTGTCTAAAGCTGGTGAGAGTCAGGAGAGACAGTTCATGGAGATGGTCCAAGAGAGCACGTCACTTGGCATACAGCAGACAATTGACAAGTGTTGATTCAATGAGATTGAACATGGAGCCTTCAGAACTGATGAAGTCAACTCCAATGGTGATTTGCCATTTTGTGATTCTCCAGATTCTCATATAATAGTGTCTAACAAAATAGAAGCCCATCCATCAATTGGGAAATGGCTTAACAAGCTAGTGGTGGTACATGAATGTAATGGAATGTGAATATGCTAGAAGAAATAATGAACATGATGAATACAGAGGAGCATAGGAAGATTTATGTGAACTGATGCAGAGTAAAGTTGGCAGAACCAAGAAAACATATACAATGATTACAACAAAAAATAACAAGTCAATCAAAACTGGATGCTGTAAAATGATAATGATCAAACTTGGCCCCAAAGGATGGATGAGAGAAGTCACCCCTCTCAGCTTCTTCGCAAAAGTGAGGGACCACGGGCATGGGACACTATATATAAGGTCAGACATTTCTGAGATCTTAGCTTTGATGAATATATTTTCTTCCTCTTCATTATAAGGAATGGTTCTGGGGCAGAGGGGACTCAGGGAGTAATACAGTGGGAAATGGAGGTGATATAAAAGCAAAATATATTTCAAAATTATTTTTAAAAAAAGAATGCCTTTTAAGTACATGTAAGGAATTCAGAGGAACATGGAAAGATTATTTGAACTGATGAAGAGGGAAACAATGGAACCAAGAGAAAAATGTACACAGTGACCATAGCTGTGAAAATGGAAAGATCACTCCTAGGTAACCAAACTCTTAATAAATGAAAAAATATTAATGGTCCCAGAGCAAAACTGATAAAACACGCCTCCTCAACCCAACCCACCATCTTCCTCTCAGTAGAGGGGAGGGGGTTTCTAAAGCAAAATGTGATTGACATTGTCAAATATGATCACTGTACTGAATATTTTCGCATGCCTTTTTTTCTTTGTGATAGAAGAGAGTTCAACTTTGGTTGGGGGGCGTGATTTTCAGTGACTGTGATATAAAAATAAAAAGCATCAAGAATATACAAAAATACATGATATATATGTATATACATATACATACATGTATGTGTATATATATATATATATGTATGCATGTATACACACACACACACTTGCATTTAGATACAAATTACTTCTAAGGCTGTAAGAATAAGCTGAGTTATTCCAAGATGGAAAGAGCATTGACCCTAGAGTCAGGGGACCTGGATTCAAATCCCTCCAATACTTACTACTTATGTGACTGTAGGCACGGTACTTCATCACCTATGCCTCAGTTTCCTCATCTGTAAAATGAAGGACTTGGACCTCTGACTCCCCTCCTAGCTCTAAGATTCTATGAGCCCATAAGCTCCGTCTGTGACACCCATACCTCCTCCTCCCCTGCCTGAAAATTCCCCAAACAATCTGAATCTAGCATTTGCTTGGTTGTCATGGAAGCTGCTGATTGACATTGGGGTTAAATTTAGCAGGCTCCAGCTAGCTGGCTCCTCTGGTTTACAAAGCAAACTTTGTCTTCACAGCCATCCTGCTTGGGCCTTCCATTTGAAATGTGTCTCCTGGGCTCTCTCCCCATCCCCTCCTAAGGCCCTCCTTACTCTGCACCTGCAACAAAGACCTCCTAGCCCACCATGACACATCACACTCATGTTTACATCCGCTCAAAAACAGGTTATTCTAATTCATGTTTACGTCTTATAAGCCAATGTAAACAAGCACCCATTTGAATGCTGGGCTATATCAGAGTGTTTTTGCTGTCTTGCAGACAACCCAAAGGAACTATTTTTTTTTAAAAGCCCCAGTACAAGTTCAAAACATCTGATCAGGGCTAAAAATGAAGTCAGTGGAGAGTGAAGGCTGACGCAATGCTTAATTTAGCTGCTTCAGCTCTGCTGGGCAAGAAGGGAAGAGGGCAGAGGCAGCTCCTCAGAGGGACTGAGGTTCAGAGGAGGGCCCCATCAGGGCAAAAGTCAGCTACAGACTGCCCACAGGCCTTCTAGACCAGAGGTCAGCTCCCTCCTGAACCCTCCAAGTGTCTCCCTACCCACTCCCAGCCTACAAGCCTGAGGCAGAGGTAGGGGAGAAGAGAGTACATTAAGTCCATGCTCCCAAGGCACAAATCCAGGCCTATCACTTTCTGTTGCCTTCCAAGCAATGGTACAAATTAACTTTGTACTCCCTCTTTCTGTGTCCAATTTTCAAGTATCTGAAGGGTAGCCAATTGGAATGGGGATAAGACTTGTCTCCTCCCTTGGCCTAAAATAAAAGCCTCCCACAATCTGACACCACCCTACTTTTCCAGTCTGATTTCATAACTGCCTAATGTGAATGTTATACTCTTGTCTGACTGGATACACCACCATGCCCTATAAACTCCCTATATATACCTCACTGGCTTAACTTACAATGTTCCTTATGCCCAGAAAGTCCACCAGTCAAGTTCTGGCTCTGCTAATTATCAGCCCTGTGCCTGTGGGCAAGCAGCTTTCTTTCTTTTTTTAAATTTTTTTTATTAATTTATTTTGATTTATCAATAATCACTTCCATATGCTTTTGAGTTTAAAATTTTTCTCCCCTTTCCTCCCCACCACCCTCCCCAAGATGGCGCACAATCTGATATAGGTTATATATTTACATTACTCTTAAACATATTTTCATATTAGTGATGTTGTAAGTAAAAATTAAAACCAATAGGAGGAACCATCAGAAAGAGGAAACAAAACTCAACAGAAGAGAAAAAAAATAGCAATTCAACTTCCATAGTTCTTTCTTTGGATGTGGATAGCATTTCCCATCACGAAGCCTCTGGAGATGTCTTAGACCCTTGTATTGCTAGGAAGGGTTAAGTTTATCAATATTAGTCATCATACAACGTGGCTGTTATTGTGTACAATGTTCTCTTGGTTCTGCTCACTTCAGCAAGCAGCTTTCTAATCCATAAAGTAGGAATAACAAGAATTGGACCTGTGATTTCATTAGTTTAAGGAACTCCCTTCTACCAATATACGGTCAGCAACTTCTCTTTGACTTAGTCTTTTTTTTTTTTTTTAAAGCAATCAGGGTTAGGTGACTTGCCCAAGGTCACATACCTAGTAAATGTCTCAGGCTGGATTTGAATTCAGGTCCTCCTAACTCCTAGGGCTAGTGCTCTATCCACTGCACCACCCAGCTGCCCCCAACTTATAGTCTTAGAGAAAGTTACCTAGAGCACCAGGAGGGAGAGTCAGGCCTCCCCGACTCCAAACCCAAGTGTTCCTTCCATGATGCCATCTTTGTCTCTACTCTGAGTCACTGGAGTTATGACTTAGGAGCGCATGACGGGTAACAAGGCACTTGGGAGCCAGAAGATCTAGGTTTGGATACTGGCTCTGCCAGTTACTAACCCCATGCCCTGAATTACCCACCCTCTCAGAGCCTATGTTTTCTCTAAAAAATGGGGCAATTGGGTCAAATGAGGTCAAAGGCCCCTTCCAGCTCTTAACATTGTGAATCTGTGATATAAAGATACAAAAAAGGACCCTAGCTGCCGCCAAAAGGAATTGATAAAAATAGAATTATTCTTCAGCTCTGATCACTCTTTTGGGGAGTGGGGAAAAGGATGGTGGATAGAGATTCATTGATTCTCCCTCTCTCTCTGTACAGCTATATATATATACACGTACATATGTATATATACACACACATATATATACACATACACACATTCATATATACACATATATGTACATATATAGTTGATAAATCAATATATCCATCGATATTGAGAAATAGATATAGATAAACACAATGCCTAGGGCAATACGAGGGTGTTCACAGTAGCTCAATAGCTGACATACATATATGTGCATATAAACACACAAATACACATACATGTATGTAGTATATATATAATGTGATATATACATATCCATATATACATACAAACACACACATATATATACATGAGAAACTAGATATCATCTGATTCAACTGGGAGCTTTTTCCTGTCACCCTGCCAGCCCTCAGACACAGGTCCTCTGACCTCAGGTTAAGAGTTCTCTCCACCATAAGATACCGCTCTTTAACTAAGGCTGGGATAAGTCCCTTGCCCTCTCTGGGCCTTATGGAGGTCAAGTGAACCTCAGTTTTCTGATCTATGACATGAAGGGGTTAGACCAGATGGTCTCTCAAGTGACTGCCTTTAGCTTTGATTCTGAGATGGTAAATGGCCTCCACCTGTTACTAAGGTGGCAGCATGAAAAAAGGGAGCTGGATTGGGAGATCCGAGGACCCGGGTTCAAATGCAGGCTCTGGTTACTGCCTGGGTGACTTTGGACATGCTACAGCATCACTCTGGGCCTGTTTCCTTCTCTACAAAATGAGTTCAGAAAGGTCCCTTGTAGCTCTTAATCTCTGATCCCATGTTCAGTAATGAGTCTATTGAAAGGGTATCATCACAGATCATCACAAGCACAGGGGCACATAAGAAGCTTGTTCTAAAAAAGAGCCAATATGGCGGGGTGTGTGGGTGTGGGTGTGTACGTCCACGTGTGCTTTCAGGGCATTAGATGAAAATCTCAATTTAACACCAGAAGGAACTACAGCTCAGCCACCTGTGGCGAAGACTGCAAAACTCACTGATGATTTACATGCGACACGTAACCTGCAGCTGTTTTTCAGATGTGCAGATCAACTTTGAATCTGCCATCTTCTGCAGTAAACAATTAGAGGAAGACAAACAAGAGAATCAAAACTTCAGGACACCAAGTACCCTGGGAACAAAAATCAACCCAATAATGGCAAGTATGTTGCCAAGGAAGGCAGGGAATCTCTTAACCTGGACATAGAAATTTAGAGTGAGACAGGACCTCAGAGGTGAGCTGGTCCAGCTGCTTCTTTTACAGATGAGACTGAAGCCCAGTAAAGTGACTCACCCAAGGTCACACAGCTAGACAGCATCAGAATCCAGTTTTGAAACTAGATCATGACTCCAAAGACGCTTCTTTCCAGTGGTACCATCTTTGGGACAAGGACATAGGCCCATATAGAATCACGGAATGTCAGAGCAAGGAGCTACCTCGGATGAGAGCATTTAGTCCAGATGATCTATGAATGGTTTTTTTGATAACTATTTCAGTATAATTGGTTTCCCTTATAAGCCTGTGTACTTTATTTTACACATTTAAAACCATGGTTCTGAGGAGCCCATCCATCCACGACCCAAAACAGGTGAAGATCCCCTTCCATTTTACAGGTAGAAAACTGAACCCCAGAGGCATGAAGTGATTTGTTCAAGGTAGGGCATGGTGGGAGAGAGCACTAGATGTAAAGTCAGAGGACCTTTCTTGGTGTCCTGCCTCTGTCTGATACCTACAAACTATGAGATTGTAAGTCACTTGACCACCCTGAGACTCAAGTTGCCCCATTGGTAAAACAATGCTCACACTACTTCCTGGGCTTGTGAGTAAAATGCTGCCTAAATGTTAGCTGTCCTTAGGTGTCGTGACCCCTAAGCCAAGACTTGCCTGGGATAGTTTTGTTTTGGAATCGAGCGTAGAGATGCAATAGACCTTCAGATATGTTTCGCCCTGATTATTCCACCGGAACATATGCTACACTTAGGACATGGGCACATACACATCAGCAGGGCCTTTATAGATAGCAAACCCCAGCTATCTTCCTGCTGCCCTCTGAACCACTCGCTGGTCCTTGAACTCCATCCTGGGGCTGCATCCTCCAGGCCCGTGACTGGGCCCTAGGGAACTTAACCCTCTCAGGTACGGATTTCTGACCCAGAGTTCTTCCTATCCTAACTGACGCATCACACAGCCCCAGCCGCGCTTCCCATTCCACCCTGGTCACTTTCTTGCCATTCATTCCTGTCAACATCCAAAGGTATAGCCCTTCTCTCTTCCACTCTACCTCTGCTTCCCTCTGGGGCCACCGCCCAGCCCCCATCAGAAGCAGGCTCCTGTCTCATTTTATTTTGGACCCTCCGGGCTCGGCGTATGTGCTTGTCACACAGTAGGCACCTAACAAATGCATGTCCATTCCTCCATTTCTAATCTCCAGGCCTTTCACCCCTTACTCTTCCCAAGTTGCCTGGTTGACTTAGCACCATTTCACTTATCTGCAGCACTTGATGGACAGCCGGGCCTTCAAAGTATATCCTCTCCATAACAAGAGACATAAAAGAAGTTGTCCAGTAAGTTGTCTTTCTCACGGAGGGGCATTTAGGGCAAGGCAGGCAGGGAAGGGTTGGGATCTGCACCACTGCAGTAGAAGTCCAGAGGGATGGAGACGCAGCAACATCGTTGAGTAGAACAAGGGCCTCATGGACCTCACTGGTGGGCTGCCTATGAACTTACTCAAAGTTTTTAAATGTATAAAATACTTGGGATTGATTACAAATGGAGCAAATTATGTTGAAATATTACCAAAATATTTTTTTAAAAAGTTCTTGAGGAAAGCTCCTTAAGAGCAGGATTTTCATTTTTGTTTCTGTCTCTATAATAGATGCTTAAGAAATGCATGTTGGTGGATTCCTTTGACGAAGTACAAGAAAATGGGTGAAAAACATCCCATATACTATCAGTATGGCTGTTTTGAGTGGTTTTGCTTAACTAGTTGTTGTTACAAAGAAAAGGCTGGGAGGAGGATGTGGTTTGTGCAGAAATGACTGTGATGTAAAAAAAAAAAAAATCAACCCAAAAGGCATCAATAAATCATTTAGAATAATGATTAAAAATTTTTTTTTTACAACAAAAACAAGTTCTTGGAGCCCAGCTTAAGAACTCCCTGTACTTGGGGCTGGGGCAGGAAAGGGAGATGGGAGAAAAAGGCTGGTCACGTGTGAGCACCCATGGCCCAAGAAGATTCCTAAAGATGGGGGGACCATGGGGTACAGTAAGGTTATGATCTTGGAATTTTACTGCTCCACAAGGTGCTGAGGGAGGGGAGGTGAAATCCAGGTGAAATCTGCTCTTATCAAACGGTCAATGACCTTACCATCCCAGAGGGACAAAGCTCTGCACCCAGGACCCCAAAATCTTCTCCCAGATTTAACCCAGTCCTTCGGGAGTTCCGTAGAAAGCTTCGGTCCTGGAAGGGCAGGAAGGTGCCCTGCTCTCTTACGCTGGGCTGCGTCTCTTATGCCCCAGCATGAGAAGGAAAACCAGCACACGGGAGGAGATTGAAGTGGCACTGAGTTGTTTTATTTCAATACACACAGAATGTAAAGAGGAGACATCTGATGCCCAACTGTGCAAACAACGAACTCTGGGGTTAGCAAGGCAGACAAAGAATCGAAAAAAGGTGAACAACAGAAAAAAATCCACCTGATGAGAGAGGGTTGTACTGGGAAAGTCCTTCCAGGCAAGGAGGCTGAGAGCTCACTCATCTCCCAGTCTGGGTGAGCAGCCTGACCTTGACCAAGGGGTGATGGCACTGAGGTCAATACAGCTCGTCCATGAAGGTCACTGTCAAGGGCACCACTCGGCTCCACACACACTTGATCTAAAAGTGCGACTACATATTATGAGCTATTAAAATGTAAACTCAAAAACAAACCAACAAAGCAAGAACGAAGGCATAGAGATCGTCAGCGGTTCCAGTAAGGCATCAGGGGGCTGCCGGCTCGGCCCTTTACAGGCTGGGCGGGCACAGTGCGTTTTGGGATTCCCCAGCAAACCAAACACTCAGAAACTTAACAAGAAGCCAGCAGCCTCAAGTCAAGGATTCAAAAATTGTCTTTCTTTTTTTTTTTGGTAGTATTTCATATAAAACATGAAATCAAGTTTTTTTTTCTTTAAAAAAGTGAGTATTTTTAGATAGAAAAAATATATGCTTCTCTATTTCATTAAAAAAAAAAAAGAACAGGGGCATTCAACAACAGTTGAGGAAACCCCCAAGCTCTGACCGGCCGTCCTGGGGCAAGTACATTAAGGCAAAGGCTCTCGGGCTTCTGTGCCTCGGCGACCGGCAAGGCCTCGGTCAGTGCGATGGCCTCTCCCTTACAGTGACGGAGCCATCTTCCATGCCAAAGTAGACTCTTTCAGCCATGTTAATAAAGAGACCCGTGTCCACGACTCCTACAAGAGACAAGGAAGAGGCAATGTGTTGCACTGTCCAGACAAAAATGAAAACTACCATGAGTATCCTTGCTACAGCAGGACTAAATGAGCTCAATGAGATGATCAGCAGGCCCTGCCAGATCTGATGCTCTATGGTTAAATGCTTCCGCTAGTACAATCAGCAAGGGCAGCCACGAGAGCCAGCCTTGGACGAACGAAGAGAACTTTAGTTCTGCCCCTCTCATGCTGGAACTTCAGACTCCCAGAGTGGGAAGGGACCCCAAAGCAAAGCCCCCACCCCTCCCAGACCGCCTTGTCTCACTTCAGGACAGCTCTAGTCAACTGGCAAGCTCTTTCCTAACATCGAGCCTGCGTTCAGAGATGCTGTCCTGGGGAGAAGGTGGGGAGGTCGTCACAAAGAGAACGAAGCCAAGCCCCCTTCCACACGGTAACAACCCCTCCAGTGCTTGTTGTGGGCTAGAGTCTCGCCAATCTTCCCTGCGCACAGAATCTGACCGCCTTCCTCTGAATAGACACCAAAATCCTCCCTCCAGTGCGGTGCACCCAGAACTGAGGACAGCACGCCGGGTGTGTGAAAAGAGCCTTTCCGAGAAGGCCCCTCATGGCCCTACCAGCCACACCACCTCCTTGCCGGGGCCCTTCCTTCACCCCTTCGGGGCAGTTCTTGGATGGTTTTGCCGGTTTCAACGATGTCCAGGACCCTCCAGGGAGGGCACAGAGAAAGCTTCTCAGAGAGAAGCTGTTTCCAGTAGGCTGAGCCCACAGACTCCTTGGCGCCTTGAACTCCTGCTCTCCGAGGCTACCCAACAGACCTCCACCTGGGCTGCCAACTGGATGTGTTTCACAAGTTCACTGAAGGCCCTTGCTCCGTCACTGCCGGGCATCCTTCAGCTTCTCTCCTCACCTGTGAAAGGGGGACACTGGACTAGATTCTCCCTAAGGTCTCTTCCAGTGTCTTCCACACTCCATACTCCTGTTCCACCACAGAGTCTCTGCATTCACGACAAAAACGGAGCCCCAGAATGGGAGGGGGGACTCCTTGTGAGGGAGGCTTGGTCTGATACCTCCTGAGGACCCTTCCCACTAATTCTGACTCCCTCATTCTCAGGCTGGAGCCAAGTTCCTCCACCAGGCTGCAGGGAATTTATCTTTTTAAAGCAAACCTATAATGAGATGAACCCAGGAATGCGGAGTTGTGGGGTCATGGTTCCTTTTAACAAAGACAATGACAAAACAAAGGCAAGCTTTAGCAAAGCTCACGAAGGATGGTACATGGCCTGAAACTCATGCCCTAAGAGGTAAAGAACTGGGCACGTGGTGCAGCAATGGAGAAGATGAGACTGAGACACAATGAAGGCCTCCCCTGGAAGAGAGAAGGGCCACCAAGAACCACAACCAGAACCAGCATGTGGGAACTGCCACAGCTGGGCGTCAGGACAGACGTCCTACCAGTCAGAGCTGTCCAACGAGGCATCTGTGCCCTTGGGGGGTGGAGGGCTGCCCCTCACTGGAGGCCTGCAGGCTAAGGCCAGCTGGGTACTACTTGGCCATGCCATCCAAGGGATTCTGGTACAAGGTACAGGCCGTACCAGACGGCTTCAGAGACCCCTTCCAGCAAAGAGTCTGTGATGCTGGCACCAAGGAGACTAGCAGTTCCCTAAGGGCAGGAACCACCTGCCTCACTCAGGCATTTGGATCTCCAACGCCAGTGCCTGGCACACAGTAGGACCTGACGTAAACGCCTGCAGACTGATTGCTACCCAATCCTCTCCATGTCAAATGCTGTGACATGAGGGAACACATGTGAGATTTAGCAGCAACAAGAGAAAACAGAGGGAAACAGAGGAGCTGGGTTCCAGGCCTGCCTCTGACATACACAGGCTGGGTGGCTCACCCATGAAGTCACATCTCCAATAAAGGGCAGAGACAGGCTGACGTACAAACAGGAACCAGCAAACCAAGACATTAAAATCCTTCCTACAATAGGGCCAATATTCCAGGCATGATGTCAGCTTCAGAAGAGCTACTGGAGCTAGGGCTGGGAGGAGCGGGGTTAATAAACTACTAAGTACAAGCTCTTACTAATTTAAGGATCCCTCTGAGGCCTAAGTCTATTTTCACATGGAAAAAAAAAAACTTTCTCCTATGAAATGTGAACTCTCCTCTTAAGTTCTAGGATGCAATCTACTGGATGGGGGGGAGGGGGAGAGAAGAGTGAACTCTGGTGACACAGCCCTTAGTCCTAACCGAATCCATACTCACTCTTTCTGCGTCTGGTTTCTAAGTATCTGAGGGGCAGCCACAAGAACAGGGATGACACTTCTCGTGGCTGGTCCCAGGATCACAGGAAGGCACTGCAAAGCGGCAGCTCTGGGACGACGCATCAGGGAAAAATTCCTAACAGGTAAGAGCTGCCCAAAGTAGAATGAACCACCCCCCTGGGAACCTCCAGCAAAAGCTGGACAACCATCTGTGGATACACCGGAGTCAGACTTCATAACCTTGCCTGTGCCACGGACAGCCCCAGGAAGTCTAGGGATCCCTTCTCAGAATCATGTTCAAATGAATAAAATCCACGGTATTACAAAAGAAATCAATTCTATTGAGATACAAATATCAACGCATCTTAAAAAGCTAGTTGATGGCCCCCAGGGTCAGAAGCTCTTCTGTGATTCTATGTCCCTGATGAGCCCAGGCATCTCTCATGACAACACAGCCCGAAGAGGGAACCACACATTGCTGGGACGAAATTGCCTGTATGTGGCATGTTAGTGCCTTCCAGCAGCCCGCTTAGCCTTGGTTTACTCATCTGTAAAATGACAGGGTTGGACCCCATGACGGCTAAGGTCCCTCCCCTCTACGTACTGGGGTCCAACAGCCGAGCCATGAAGCCTGGGCTCTGGGCAGGAGAAATGCCGCCCCCTGGTGGAGACCAGGAGAAATGCCGCTAAACAGGTACGGTCTGGCATTCCCCTGCATCTGGGGCTACCTTTCATCATTCAGGCTCTCACTGGGCCGTCTGCTCTCTCTGCTCTGCTGCTCTTCAGCGCCTCCATCAAAGGGCAGATGTTTGGTAAGACAGGCAGTCGTGTTCAACCCCATTCTCTGGCTCTGTTCCATAGAGACCACAGCCCCTGCTTCCTTGTAGGAGTGGGGGGCTATGGGTGTGGAGCGCTGCTTACCCACTCAGATCCTTCCTTCTCATCGTGATGATGGACTGTGCCCCCCTTTCATTCTCCATTCTAAAGGCTAATTTGAGGGGGGAACACTGGGAAGTGACGGTGATATAAAAAATCACCAGTAATGGCTTTTATGGCTGGGTGTGAGGAGGAGGCTGACACTGGTCTGAGGTGAAGGCTCTTAGGATCACCTATGAGCATGGCGTGTTTCCATGCTTCTCCCACCCCACCCCACCCCAGAGAAGTGAGAACCCCCTGGGGTCCTCGGGGAAGGACTCCACCTCGCCACAGGTGGGCTCAATCCTGCCTGCTTGCCTCCTCTGCACCTCGCTTTCCCCTTCTACACAGACCAAGGCCTGGACCTGTTGGGACAGGGAACTCTCAGGACAGAAATCTCTGGCACCCTCTCTGGAGTTGCTGACACCACTGAGAGGTCGGGGGGCTTGTCCACCAGGGTCCCACACACCCACCTTGCCCTGGCTTCGAGGGCGGCCCTCATGTCTCCACAGGCTGCCTCCTTACGTGGTCAGGAGAAAATAAATAAAAATAAAATGAATGCTCCTGCCTCCCTATAAAGTAGGGGTGATAATTAACAGGGCCCATCCACAGGCTCCAACAAGGCAATGGAGATGAGCAGCTATTCCAACTACTGAAGACAGCGAGCAGACCTTCTCTACTCAGCACCGTGCTGGCCCAGGGACACACGGCCGAGGCCGCTGCAAGGCCGCTCCTCAGTTAAATCCCATCCTCCCTCAGCTTCTGTTTGTCCAGGTAGAAAACGGGGTCGCAATGGCCTGCCTCTGATCGGAGTCAATGGGGGATGAGACAAGATCATGTATTTTTTTAATACGTAGAATAATATGTATATATATATATGTGTATATATGTGTGTGTGTGTGTGTGTATATATATATAGACATATACATATACACACATATATATAGTTTAAGTTCCTAGGAATAAACAGTCACAAGACAGCCCCTATCTACATCCCCAACATTCAAATGGCCTCAGAAAGGAGGCCCAAATTCTGACATCTGCAGAATTTGAAGTAAGAAGATACAGAAAGTTCCTAAAAACTAAAGAAATAGTCCAGACGGTCTCTATTTTCAGCACCCACAGGCACCTGGGACAAAGGTGGCTGTCAAAGCTTAGGTCTGGTTTACACACACACACGTGCGCACACGCATACATATACACACACACACAGACACACACACGTGTGCGCATTGTTTCTGCCACAGGCTGGGAGACTCCCTGGCCACCTGATCCAACACACACCTGAACCAAAACCATGCAGGTTTGCCTGCAAGACCTTACCACCTCCTGACTCATCCTGCCTTTTTAAGGACATCGAGCCTGAATCTAATCCACACTGACCCTAGTTCTGCCCTCTAGGACCAACATAAAGAAACCCATTCCCTCTTCCATGAGGCAGCCTGGTACGCTGGAAAGAGCCTTAGGTCTGAAGACAAAGGACCTGAGTTCGAATCCTCTCTCTGACACCATATGTGCGAACAGGGCCAGCGCCTCAGGTACCTCATTTGTAAATGAGGAGGGCTGGACAACACGACCCCTGGGGTCCCTTCCAGCTCTTCCCCCTCCAGGCTCATCATTCCAGGTTGGGGCAGGGGAATGGGGACCAAGGACCCCAAGGGCTCCCCCGCCCAACACTGTTGGGTTACCTGGTATCATTTTGATGGCTGTGTTCACTTCACTCCATTTATGCACCCGGTCAAACTTCCAGTCCAGCAGAAAGTTTCCATTATCCGTCACCACAGGGCCCTAAGAAGAGGCATCCATGTTAATGAGGGCCCTTGGGACGAGAGGAAAGCAGAGGCAATCCAGCTTTCCCTCAGCAGTTTGCCCCCGAAGAGAGAGAAAGAGAGAGAGAAAGCTGCTCAGTGAGCAGCTGACCAGCCAGCCAGCCGCAGACTGACCCCAGGAAACACCGCCGGTCACTTACCGCCTTGCGCTCGGCCATCCGAAGCTCTGCCACTCCACCGAACATCCGGGACAGGGCCCTGGTCACAGGGACGTATGCCATTGGGATGACTTCAATGGGAATTCCCTTCAGCCAGTGGTCACCAAGATTCTTTGAATCTTTCCTGTGGAAACCAGGTCAGACAAGAAAGCCAAGATGACTGCTCTCAGCACCAACAGCGACGTGCTTGGTGGAAATCAAAGGGCCTGAAATCTGGGGTCTCTCAAGAACCTCAGCGACGTGTAGCACGTCAGTGGCCAGCCTGCAGAGGAGGCAGGAAGGAGGAGGGCCCCACCAGTGCGTCACCACAAACACCCTACGACAAGCCTGACATTCATCCCTCCCGCTGACCCGTCCGTCTGCAGATTTCCCTACGTTCTGGCTCCCACCCTGGGAGCTCACAGGGCAGGCTGACCACCATGAGGTTAGAGGATTTGCCGCACCTTCAGTCAGTCTCCATGTTGTATGTCGCCAAGACAATGTCAAGTATACATCCACCATCTCAGGTCTTGCCTTACCTATAATCAGCAATAACAATGAAACATTTGGCATAGCCAGCAACAATCTTCTCCTGAGTCAGACAGCCTCTGAAAGTGGGAAGAAGCAAAACAAAAAAATTAAGAGGGGACATTAAATTACGTCAGGTCTGGAGAAACCTGAAAGCCAACTCCCACCCTTTCTGGGAAATGAAATGCTTAGCTTCTAAGAACCATTTCCAAGCCCCTGAAGCTCTCTCAATGGACCTGGCTGTTACAAAAGCATTAGTGCATGTTGAGAAGGAAAAGGCTAGACAACAGCCCTGCTATGAGAAAAGGGTAGAAAGCAGAGAAGCAGAATTCAGCCCAAGAGCAGCAAGAATGTCCAAACCCTCAGAGATGCGTGTCCCTAAAGAAGGACATTCTGGGAGGTAACAAGGTCCTCCCCTCTTCCTAGAGTTCTTCAAACAAAGTGCAGACGACCACGTCCCCGGTACAAGTTTCCTCATCTGCAAAATGGGGTTGGACTAGATGGCTGCTAAGGGCCCTTCCCACTTTAATTTAGGGTCTTACGAATTGGTTCCAACCTGTCACAGAAAGGACTTTCTCCCCCACGTACGCTGATGATAACCTGAGGCCCATTCCAATTCTCTGATTACATATTCTTATTTCCAGTCCACTCCAGATGAAGGCACCCTGAAGCGTCTACACGTAACACACGACCCTCCCTCCCACCTCCAGTTCTGCCACTACGGCTCCAGCACCCAAGGCCCATCTATTCCTTGTCAGTTCGGACATTAGCTAGGATAGAGTTAAGCATTCCCCAGCAAGCTTCCCAGGGGGATTTGACTGATCATGGGCAAGGACAATGAAATTCACGGAGACTAGGAAATTTATTTATTTCCCCTGCTACTGAAGAGAATTCCAAGTCGGTCACCACCAGGCCTTCCCTTTAGAATGGAAGTGGGGGGGATGCCATTCCTCGTACCCGATTCCTAGCTCTAAGTACAGGACCTGGCACACAGGAGCTGCTTCATAAATGCTGACTGATAAATTAGTAGTTAGTAGTGGGCCAGGCCACCTACTAAAACCAGAAGCTCTTCTGTAAAATGGAGCTGCATAAAAATTTCTGAACGTTTGAATAAAACGGCCAGGGTTCGGAACCTGCCATTTCATGGAAATAGGGAGCTCCCAGACCCAACACCTTCTCTACATCTGATGGTCCTAGAGAGTGACCCAGGGCTTGTAAGAGGCCAAGTGATTGCCCAGAGTCAAACAGCCCATGTGTGAGAGAGAACTTGAACCCAGGTTTTCCTCCACCCAAAGTACTTCAAGTGTATCACCTCCCAGGATTCTCGGTCAACTTCATTCAGTAGCTACTACCCAGAATCCAGACCCTTCATTTCCAGATGAAGCACTTGTCCAGAGTCATCCAGCTGTCAATCAATGAGCAAATAAAGTTCCTACTATGTACTAGTCACTAGTAAACTAGGAATTGGGGAGAGAGGGTACAAGTGCAAACAATGAAACAAGCCCTACTACTCACAATGAGCCTGCATTCTAATGGGGAGACGTGTGTGTGTGTGCGTGTGTGCGTGTGTGTGTGTGTGTGTGTGTGTGTGTGCGTGTATGAGAGAAAGAGAAAGAAAGAAAGAGAGAGAGAAAGAGAGAGAGAGAGAGAGAAAGTGAAAGACAGAGAGACAGAGAAAGAGAAGATCTGAATCCAGGTCTTCCTGAAGGCAAGTTTAAGTCTCACTGTACTGTAGTACTATAGCTCCTGGACCAAATAAATCCTTTATACAACCCTCTTACTGCACTTAGAGAAGGTGTGTGAATCAGGAGCTGGAGTGTGGCCAGGGGCAGGGAGGGCACTAAATAAGGCAGAGGAGTCCAGGCCTCCATTGGTGAATGCTTCTGTCAACGGGCCAGCAGCTAGGGGCAGCTAGGTGGCACAGTGCATAGAGCACAAGCCCTGAAGTCAGGAGGACCTGAGTTCAAGTCTGGCTAGCTGAGTGACTCTGGGCAAGTCACTTAACCCCAATTGCCTAATTAAAAAAAAAAAAAAAAAAAAGAAAAGGCTAGCAGCTGCCAGGCAGGGCTATAGCTCAACAGGTGGGCCTTTGCCTGGAGAAACCAGAAGCAACTTAGGATCACAAGTTTGAAGTTAGTAGACACATAACAAATGCTATGCCAGGCCCTGTGCTAAGTACTGGGGACGTAAAGAAAGGCAAAAGACAGCCGCTGCCCTGAAGGAACTCCCATTCTAATAGGGGAGCCAGCAAGCAAACAGGTATGTACAATATGTGTGTGCAAACAAGCTATGTAGGATAGACAGGAAATAAAAGAGAGGGTGGGAACAATGATGATGATGACAATAGGGGTAGATAGTAGTAATAATAATGATAATAATGATAGGGGTTGGACAGGTTTCTGGTAAAAGGTGGGATTTTAGCTGGGACTTGAAGCCAGGGAAGCTGGAAGCT
The DNA here is from genome assembly GCF_900497805.2 of Vombatus ursinus. Taxonomy (NCBI): domain Eukaryota; kingdom Metazoa; phylum Chordata; class Mammalia; order Diprotodontia; family Vombatidae; genus Vombatus; species Vombatus ursinus. The sequence goes on from NW_020954267.1 coordinate 175,330, forward strand.
GGAGATAAGGAGGGAAGAACATTCCAGCCCTGAAGGAAAGTCAGAGAAAATGGAGATTTTGTGGCTGGAAGAGATCTTAGAAATTATCTAGTCTAACCCCCTTCATTTTACAGATAAGAAAGGCCCAGTTAGGTGATAATATAAATAATGGGAGTCAAAGTCAGGATTTGAACCCAGGACCTCTCGCTCCCAACACAATATTTGTGAATACAATTACCACTTTCCCAGACAAAACAGCTGAGAATGGCTAGAGGAGAGAGCCAGGAATGGGTCAAGATAGTAACTAAGTCCCTAACACCCAATGGGTGGGGTAAGACAGCAAGAGAAGCACATAAAAACGGCTCAGAATAAAAACAAAGGTTCTTAATTGGCACTGAGCAGTTTGTTTTTGTTTATAACTTGCTCTAAGGGTGTGGCCCTGAGTCTTTAAGAAGGGATCCCAGAGCTTAGGGGCCTCATAGGAACAAAGCTGGTTTGTTTTTTATAGAAGCCCCACCAAGGCTGGGCTGTTCCATGAGAGCTGGCCTCACTCCCGGGCCTGTGAACCCTTCAACTGGAGGTCACCACCCTCTGAGCAAGGCTCAGACCCGGGGGTGTCAAGCCTGTGTAAAGATCAGACCAGTTTATTCAAGGTCAAGAAAATGCAATTTGGAACGAAGCGCTGTTTTATTCAGACAGGGAAGTTCCATGAGGGGAGTTACAAGAGGCCATATACACTCAGGAGGGGAGGTTGTGTAGAGAGACGGAATAGCGGGTGGGTCAGGAATTACTTACTGCAGGATGGCAGCATTTTCCTAGAAAAATCATAGGATCGTGCAGGCCACCTCTAGCCAAGGGGAAGGCCACTGACCTGGCCCCTAATCAGGGTCACCTGTAGGGTTATCAGACTAGCCGAACTGAAGGGAGGGAGGGGTTGCAGAAGAGTCCTAGGGGCTATCTCTGTCTGAGAACAGGGGCAGCTAGAAATTGCTGGGCTCAGCAGAGATTTCCAGGAGTTTACCTTGGGGGGAGGGAGTGATGAGAAACTGCTAGTCAGAACAAGGTAGGGGTCCCAGAGCTTCCCAGGGAGGAAGGGGAGAGTAGGGAGTTGATTCACCTCCCATATCATAACCAAGTTCAGCGATGGACACACCACAACCCTGATGAATTCTGAGTAGAAATCTGAAGATATTTGTCTGGCCAGAGATCCTGGCCCCTAACACTCACCCGCCGCCTTTGATGAGATTGAGGTCAGCATCTACTTCATCAGCACCATCAATAGCAAGATCAAGCTGTTGGGAAAGAAACCAGGGTAGATGACAGAGGCAAATGAAGTCTGAAACCGAGCCACAATCAGTCAGAGAACAGCACACGAGGTGATTTTTAAAAACTGAAAGAGGGAAAAAACCCATGATTTTGAACAGCTCTTGAATGGATGGTCCATGGATGAGGACTGAACGGTATTACAATAGCGGGAACGTGGTTCCAGCACAAGCCTTATCCACACTGGATGTCACTTCTCCTCCCTCTCCAAAGTCAAGCTCTCCCAACTATGCAGTCACTGGAGGTTAGCACTGGAAGGGACCCTGGAGCTATCCGGGACAAGCCTCTGCTTCAGAACACCGCTCCAGGGGGCCTGTTCTTTAAACAACTATGGCTGCAGGCAAGTCTATCCTCCCGTTATTTTGGCCCTTCTCTCTGCAACCACAAGGAATGAACCGAACGGGACCTCTGCGGCCAACCCAGGACTTCTGGGCTGATGGTCACACACAAGGAATCAAAGCGTTCTCCTTTTCTTCACAAACACCTCCCCTACCTCAGCCCACAGAGTGAGTGTGTGCACACATACACATTCACTCACACAAGCGAGAGAGATGGACACCCGTCCATCGCCCCAAGGTAAGAGCCATCGACAGACACATTTACAGTATGGCCTCCTAGGGCATCAGTTAGCTGGGCACAGATTGAATGCCTTAGTAATTTCCTGGCCTTCCCAATCACTTACTCCCAGGTTCATGGGATGATGACTCCTGTCCCACGTCCAATTCTCTCCACACTCAAACCCTGGCACCAAGTGAACTCATCTCCACAGAAAAGCTCCTGTCTGAGCTCCAAGTCCAGGCCCCTCAAACTCAGGTCCCAGCTGCTGTCCCCAAGCCCCTCAGGCCAGACTCAGCTTGGGTCCCTTGGCCTCCAACCATCAGAAGACTAAGCAGGCTCTCCCCCAGCTCTGCCTGCCCACACCTTTCTAATCTCCCAGTCTCCAGAAGGACTTCTTCCTCCCTTTTCCTATCTGCTCCAGCATCTGTCCAGAACCTTCTAACTAGCCCGATCTAGGGGTCCCACCTCCCACACGACTTCACAGACCTCAGAGAGGCAGAGATGCTCCCAGCCCAGTGCCCACCTTGGTGTGAAGGCCTTTAATGAGGAGGAACCTAGTACCTCCCCTCCGCTTACAGCAAAAACGTTCTCATTCACCGGCCCTGAAGTCAGGAGGACCTGAGTTCAAATCCGGCCTCAAACCAAACACTTGACACTTACTAGCTGTGTGACCCTGGGCAAGTCACTTAGCCCCAATTGCCTTAAAAAAAAAACAAACCCAAATCCTTCTCATTGTTGGTAAGTCAGTCTTCCTGACATCCTGCCTCAGTTGGGCTCCTGGCACCTTCTGCCTTTGCTCCTGGGTGGGCTCTCTAGCACCAAAGAAACGAATTCTAAATCTACTCCATGAAGCCGCTATCACGTCCCTTCTGAATCATTTCTTCTCTCCAGCAAAGTGTCTGGTTCCTTTAAATGATCCTCCTAAGTCTGCAAACTAGGGCTCCTCACTCTCTCCCAAATGGACAAAGCATGTTGGGGTCTGAAGGGGCTGCAGGCTCCCCATGGGAAGCCCCAAAGCTAACAGGAGCCACAGCTTCCAGAGGTGATGGCCTCCTGGGCTTTACCTTTGCCGGGCCTCACTGGGTACTGAGTTCAGGGCAGTGCTCAGGAGGCCACCCTTAGTCCACAACCTGAGGGCTGGTAGAAGGAGCTTAGGCCAGAAGAGGCAGGACAGGCCTTCAACCCTGTGACCAGGTGTTGTGTGGAGGAGGGCTAATGGGCAGAAGCAGCAAACAAGGCAAACCAGGCTTGCCCTAACAACTAGAACTGCCTCCAAGCAGCAAGGGCAGCCTCAGGAGGTGGTGGGCACCCCCTGGGGCGGTCCCAAGCAGACGGGGGATGAGACCACTTGGGTGGAGTTCCAGTGGGGCATTCCTTTGGCACGTGGGTTGGGCTACATGGCCGCTGAGGGCCCACCAACTTCAGCTCAGACCAGAACTGGCCAGTGCTGCTGCCTCTTTTAATCTGACACAGACCGAGGGCGTGGTCCCCAAAGCATGGGAAGGAAGGAAAGGGAGGCTGTGAGAAGGATGAGGCCTCCTCCTTACCTCTGGGTGGCGGTCCAGGTCACTTAGGGGTAGGCCGTTCTGAAGAATTAGCTGCCGGGCCTGCACAAATGAAGAAAAGGGCCCATCATTCACATTTCTTCTAAATTCTTGACTCTTGGAACTCCCCCCCCACTCCAGTTTCATATGCTTTGCTTTGACATAGGCTTTTCTCCAAAGCCTAATTAACTCACCAAATGAGGGTCTTCTCCCCAAAAGACAAACTAGGAGAAGCTAGCCTCTGGAATTGATGGACGAGGGTGGGAGTGAGGGTGTGGAATTCAACGAAGACATGGGACACTTTCTTAAGGCTCCCTTCCAAGTCTCTCCACTCACAAGTCAGGTAAGGTACACATGAGGGGTGTGGAGAGAGCAGGGAAGCCAGTGTCTACCGCAGAAAGAGTCCCCAAGTCAGAGGCCAGAGCTATCACCTGGGGGACCCTGAGTAAGCTCACTTCAGTTCTCCAGGCTGTTTCCTCTCTGTCACATGAGAAAGCCAGCCTAGAAGGCTTCCATCCTGTCCAGAACTAAATCCACTGCTCCAACCTTCCTCCTCCAATGAGCCTGTGTCTCTGTTTTGTATATCCCTCTATAAGTACATGTTGTCTCCCCAGACAGACTGTAAACTCCTCAAGGGCAAGGACTGTTCTAACTTTGCCTGTGAACCCCCAACACCCAGCAGCATGCCTGGCACATACTAGGTCCTTAATCATGACTTTGGTTTGAGAAAGTAACAGGTTGGCACCAACGCCAAACCAGGAGCTCCCCAAACCTGGGAACCAAAGTAGCAACGTGACAGAAAGTTTTCTGTTAAACAACCAAACCTAAAAAGCTTGTGAAGCCCTAAAAATGTTTTAGCAAATAGGTTCTGGAAACCCCTCACACAATGGCTAGTAGTAAAGATGACACTGTAAACTGCACTGATCACTGCCTCTGCTTTACAAAGCATCTTTGTCCAAACTGCTTAGATGGGGTCAGTGTGAGTTTCTGAATGCCACCAGGCTCAAGACAAAGCTTAGTGCTGAGAAGCCTCCCTTGCCCCCCATATAACGGGCACCACAGGAATCCAGAGCTACAGGGCCCTGCATACAGCAAGAGTTTACTAAATGTCCAGGCATCTATCCCAATCCTTTCTTTTTACTGATGAGGAAACTGAGGCACAAAGTTTTGTCCAAGACCACACCAGAAGCCTGTGATCCATCCATTAAAAAAGGTGGGGATCATGCCAAAGAAATATTAAGAGTGTGGAGAAAACCAGAGCTAATCATTAGCTCCTACTTCTGAGGTCACAAATAAATTGCTCTTGGCTTGCAACTCAAGCCACCAGCTCTCACCTCTTACTGGACCCGGGGCTGAGAGGCAGAGAAATGGGCTCCAGGTTCCTCTTACTACCTACATGATCTTGGGCAAGCCACTTCACTTTCCTGAGCCTCAGCTTCTCCACCTGTAAAATGACTAAATGGTCCGAGATCCCTTTCAGCACTAGATCTCGGGAGCCTGACTTGAACGCTGACCCTAACCCTCATTTGACAGAGGAAGAGGAAGAGGCAGCGCAGGTAGTCAGGAAGCCCCGGGGTCAGGTCCAAGCTCTGACCCACGTGGCTACGTATGCCCGGGCAGACCACAACAGTGTCTGCTCTGCACTGGCAGGGGCTCTCTCCTCGGCAGCGTCCTTACAGCAATGAAATCACAGGTCCTGTATAAGCCAGACTGCAGGGAGTCTGGAGGAAGTACCGACCCAAGAAGGCTCTTTAGTCTGAAGCCAAAGAGGTTTTCTGAGCAGGAGGGACAGGCTCAGTCGGGGCCCTGCGCAGCAGCCACAAACGTGGCCCAGAATCAAAGTGCTGTGGGGCCCACTGGTTCAGAGGGTGGTACTAGTGAAGGCCAGGTCAAGGCTTAATTCTGTCTGAGGCCTCAGAGGGCACGTCCTGGAACCCCACTGTCCTAAGTGGTGAGTGCCTCCCAGGGCTCACGGCATCTGCACAGACCCCTCTACGCTCTGCACTGGACCGCAGCCATCTTCTCTTCATCCCCCTCCTGCCAATCCTGTCCTCCCCACCCCCAGCTTTCTCGTTCTGGGACCATTACCAATACTGGGAAGAACGTCAATCTCTTATCCTCTGGCTCCACTCCCCGTCCCCATGTTGGCTCCATTCTAAAGTAAGCTACTGTTTGTATGACAGAACTTAGCAGGGCGCTTGGTGCCTTGAAAACATTGGATAAAATGCTCATTCATTCACCTCACTTCGAGGCAAGAAAGTAGACGGCTCAGCATGACCCATCACTACTATTACAGAAATCAGGAGCCTGGCCCTGGAGCTGAGCCTTACAGGGAGCTAGGAGAGGCCTGAGGGTGGCATCCCCAGCTCAGGGGCAGCCTGGGCAAAGCTCTCCCTAGAGGTGAGATGGACTGTTGTGTTCAGAGAACAGCTAGGACGTCACTTGCCCAGAGCACAGTGTGCTTGGATGTTATCATCACTAATCTAATTGTTGTTGCTATTAATGACAACTGAAAGCCTTTTACATTTGACATTTATTTGCTCATTCGATTTCAAAACCACTCTCATGAAGATAACATCCCCAATACCTATTTCCCAAGTCTTTTTATTCTTTTTTTTGGGGGGGGGGTGGTTAGGCAATGGGGTTAAGTGACTTGCCCAGGGTTACACAGCTAGTAAGTGTTATGTGTCTGAGGTCAGATATGAACTCAGGTCCTCCTGAATCCAGGGCCAGTGCTCTATCCACTGTGCCACCTAGCTGCCCCAAGTATTTTTATTCTTAAGATTGTCATGTGCTTCACATGATATATCATAATATGATATCGTATTGCTTGCCTTCTCAAAGGGGAGGAGAGTGACAGGAGGGAGGGAAAGAATTTGGAATTCAAAATTTTTTAAAATGAACATTAAAAATTTTTACACATAATTGGGAAATATTTAATGAAATGACATCTCTTAAAAAAAAAAAAAAAGTTAAGTGACGATGGATTGGCAGGAGACTTTTCCGCCTGGCCTGAAAGGACAAGGCCCAGTGGGTAGCTCCACAAGTGAGGCAGATTTCAGTTCAAAATAACAAACGTGTTGCTAGCATCTCTCCTTGTCCCAAAGTGAAATGGGCTGCCTCCATAGCTTGGGGGTCTCCTCTGCATTCCAAGCAGAAAACAACTGGATGAGCAAAGGCAGAAAAGGGCAGGACAAATTTGGGGGAATGGAGAGAGCCCCCTTTTGCTAGTGAAGAAGGTCTGAGATAGGCTGGAAAGGTTCCAACCCCTCTGTACATCTGCACAAACCATTCACCAGGCTTGCTAAGATGCCAGGGCTACACAAGGCAAATTCAACAGTTTCTGCCCTCAAAAGAGTCTCCGTTGGGGGGTGAGGGACACAAAATGCACATATCTAAGTATATGCTAATACAAGTCACTAGGAGCTGGAGTGTCATGTAGAAAGTGTTGCTTGAGTTGAGTTTTGAAGGAAATAAGAGATTCTAAGAGGCTAGGCATTTTCAGGGAGGGCAAAGACCCAGAAATGGGTGGACCAGAAAGCAGGAGGGGAGAGAGGAGTGATGTGCAATACGACAGTGAAAGGAGGTCTGCCCAGAGCCCTTGTCTTCCTGTCCTTCGAGGCTCAACTCAAGTGATGATGCCGCCTTCAGGAAGGCCTCCCTCCTTCTCTCAGTTCTCAGAGCTCTCTCCCACCTCAATTTCCCTTGTATACAATAATCTGTGCAGACGGTGTACGCATTCACCCCCTCTGAGGAAAGGTTTTCTCCTCTGTCTTTGTATTCTGTTGCCAAGCACAATGTCATGTATACAGAGACCATTCTAATAATTATTTGTTGGATCCAGAGGTAGGTTTGAGCCAGATGATGATAAGCCGGGAATGCCATGGTGAGTGAATTAACCTATATTTGATAGACAGTGCAGAGCCACTGAGGAGGGAGCAGATGTGATCAGAGCTCAGAATGGGGGCAACCCCAACCCAGAGTATCCAAATGCTGATGGAATGAACACGAAAAACAAAACAAGGGCCGCCCCAAGTGTGGAAAAGTCACAGAACCAGGCACCTACCTGAAAGGACGTAGGAATACAGACAACTTTCAGGTTTTCTTGTTTTACTCTTTCAGCTGAGGGGGAAAAAAAAAGCTTTGAATTCCTTCTCCATTTTTAATATGGAAAGCCATTAAAAAAAAAAAGCCGAGATATGCTTCAGATAAATGTTCCACATTGCTGGCAAGTCTAATCTGAAGGGCTTGGGTGGGGGGGAGAGAAACACTAAATTTGGGGTCAGGATTTGAATCCAAAAATCAACTCTGCTCCATAACAGTGGAGGACATTAGGTAAATCCTTTAATCTGCCGAAGCTGGTCTAAAAAGATAAGGACATCAGACTAAATGACCCTTCCGATCCTTTTCTTCTCCAGATTCCATGTGTGGGGCAATGGCCCTACTTTTATGAAGGGGGTATGGGATTCAGGGAGGGGGATCCAGATCGGCGGTTTCATCAGATGTGTGGAATTCTGAGTCTAGAACCTCTAACTCCACTGATGCACCTTTAGCTTGGGACCTCTGGACAATGAGGAAATCACATGCAGCTGGTATGTAACGGGCAGGATATCAGTTCAGATCTTCTGCCAAGGAAGCTGAACATGAAAGTTCACTTTAGGCAATTAAGCTCAAAATTCAACTTATCTGGCACAAAACTTGCACGTCAAATTCAGAGGACTGAAGTTTCTCCTCCCATTTTGGATCTTTCACCATAAAAATGAACAGAAAGCATCAAAAAAAAAAAAACAGTTCGTCTAGTTAAAATTGCAGGCACCTTCAATCTTTAAGTCATCCAAAAAACCAAATGTACCCAACACTAAACAAGAGACAGCTGTGGGCTATATGAGCCGACTAGACTATCCATGCTGTCAACAAGGCGACAGGTGGAATGCCTCTCAGTTGACATGTAATGACCACAGGCTCTAGGCCTTGGCTTTGGGGCACTTTGGGAGATGGTTACATCAGCCCCAAAGAGTCATCCAGTTGGTGTTTTATCACTGATGTAGGAAAACAGGTTACTAAAACCTGCTGAGCAGCCACCAAAGCAAAATAATCCCAGGGCTTTGAACAAACTGAAAGGGCCAGATCAGAATCTGGGGAGTGGCCTCAAGGACTCCAGGGTAAAGAGGAAAAACAACCGGGAACCTGGACTCAGGCCCAGCAGAGCTGTGGCTTCATCCGCAGGGCCAATCTTCCCTTTTCCAGCCCAAGCAGGTGATCCTGGTCGGACCTGGTCAAAGGCCCTAGCTTGACCTGAGAACTCCCATGAAAGACTGACCCTCCACCACCTGCCAAGGCACAAAGGCACAGGTCACAGCTGGTTCAGAGCCATTCTAGCCAGGCCCGTCAGTACATACAACCACCCACAAAGGAAGGAAAGAGGGTCAGGGACTGGGCCTTGAAGTGCAGAGACATGTGCATCAAAAAGGGCTTTTGAGGTACAAGGCCCCAGTTTAAATCCTGGCTTTGCCACTCACTGACCTCTGATAAGTCCCACAACCCCTGTTGACTTCAGGGCTTTTTTGTCCAGACGACCCTTGCCTTGAATGTCTCTGTGTTTATGTCTGTTCAATGAGATTTCCTCAATCTTCACTGTTTGTGCTACCCTGGTACTCGTCTCAGGAAGCGCCCTTTTGGGATAAATCTCATCATCCTGTAAGATCCACGGTCCTGGGACTCCACCTCCTCCCCATGTAAAGGCGGGCCCCAGGAAGCCCCAAACCTCCACTGCGGATGGCACTCAGCTCAGAACATCTCATTCCTCACCCGGCTGCACTACTCTGGGAATCTTCGACGTTCCCCCCCATATCCTGTTTGGGCACATTTCCTCCTCTCGGCTTCCGCTTGTGTGCCGTCTTTCCTCATTGGATTGGGTATTTGTACCCTGCTCCAGAGCCTAGCAGAATACTTGGCACACAGTAGGTACTAAACGTGACGACTGATTTGAGAGGGTTACACCAGAAGACTACTAAAGTAAGCTCACTTCCAGCTCTAAATCTAGGCCTCTGGGAGCTTTGGGGCCAATTCTACTCCTCTGACGCTAACATTAGAATCAGTGGCCAATGCCAGTCCACAAGCATTTCTTAAGGGTCTACTATGTGCCAGGCACCATGCTTAGTGCTGGGAGTACAAACAGAGAAAAACATGGTCCTTGCCTTTAAGAAGCCCACGTACTAAGGGGGCTGGCAACAGGCCCAAATTGTTTCCACAAGAAGATGCAGAGAGAGTTGTAGACAGAGTTCAGGAGTGAAAGAGGAGCCATTCAGCCTGTCTCAGGCTGCTCCCACCCCCTCCCAGGCTCAGCGGGGCCCCTTCACTGACCAAACCTGTCCACCCAGTCCCCTTCTCACTTTGGCACCCCCCCACCCCACCAAGGAAGAGCCCGGGGGCAGGCAGGCAGAGCAGGGGAGGTCTTTGCTAATTCTCTGATAACCTCCAGGCAGTCCTGAGTCTGAGAAGGAGAAAAAAGGGGCCAGAGACATACCTATCCTCTGCACGGCATGGACAATGGTGGAGCCGCTGCCGATCCCCAGAACTTGGTTATTCTGCCAAAGGTAAGGAAGAGCACAAAGATGTCAGAACCCCGCTCCAGGACCGCAAGCTCGTTTCCTGAGGTCTTGGAGTTTCTTCCTATACATGGAGGAGTTGTGTATCTTCCCCATTTCATGAGGAAAACCAAAGCCACAGATTACACCAAGGAAAGAGAAGAGAACGTGAACAGAATGTGAGTTCTGGAACCAACCCCACAAGGCTGGCCATTGAGTCCAGCCCACTCCCGAAAAGAGCACCTCCCCATCTCCACTGAGGGGGGCCGTCTTCTCCAAGGCAGCCACTTCACCTGTCCAGAGTTCCAGTGGGCAGGGCGTTTCCCCAATACCAAGTCTAGACTGACCAGGGACAGCACCGTAGACAGGGCTGTCAGCTCAGGCAGGATGGCACATCACCCTCCTCCCTCCTCTTGGAGGAGGTGCAGAGGACTGTGGGGTAGAGCTTCCGCCTGCCTGTGTTTGTTATAAGTATCCAGAAATGACCATGGAAAACAAAAGATAATTTTCAAAAAGACAGTAAGCCCCAAATGCCACAAGACCAAAAGTCGTCACCCCTGCTTTACCAGTTACACCCGGAGCCCAAGTACAAAAGTCAGGCAGGGCCCCCCTGCTCTCAAACCGCCGTAGATCAGTTAGAGACAAGCCCAGGGAGGGAGGGAAGCTAAAGGGATTGTCAGGGGTCAGGATGTAGATACCTCTGGCTTTAGTCCCTGGTAATCTACCGGGAAGGAAGCCCGCTGTTGTTTTCACATATGCCAATGTGTGCTGAGTGAATGAATGAATTTTGTGGTAGCCCCAGGGAATATCTTAGTTCTGGCTTCTGAAGTCCCCCAAAGTCACAAAGACTTAAAGAACCAGTCGGAATGGTTTGGAGCTCCTGAGCGCGTTAAATTAAGTGCCCGTGTCTTGCAACATGACACAAGGGCAAGCAAGAAGGCTGGCCCTGTAAGCAAGAAACCTACTCCTCCCCTTGGCCCAGCCAGTGCAACTGGCAAATCATCCAGCCTCGGTTTCACCTCCTGTAAAGAACGGGGTCAGAACAGCTGGCGTCTGAGGTGCCTTCCAGCTCTCAATGTGCAGTCCTCTGATACTCTGCCTCCAACAGGAGCGGCTCCGGCTAGACCGAAGCAAGCACCTTTTGAGGCAGAGGCCCATGAGAAAGTTTACAAAGTACTCTGTGCTGATGAGTTTTAGCCCAGCTGCCAGATTGCACTAACTTCTGTCTGCCTACCAACTGTGAATGGGGGCCAGGTGTGCACGAGGACCGAGGCCCTGAGCATGGCCGCCTGGCAACCTCTGATTAACGAAGCCCAAACCTCAAACTGCTCTCCCGCTCTCCCTGGCCCCAGGACTCTGCGCTGTAGGACCAAGCTGACTGTGACCTCCCTTCAGGTCAGCCTGCCTCAAGTAAACAGTTCAGTTTGTTGAAACTTCATCTCCTCTCAAGCATCCTGGATCTCACCCATGGTCCAGTTATAGACTAACAACTGACCCGGGCCGTGGGAAACCCTACACCTCGGCACCTGCTCTCCTAGGGCAGAGAAGGGTCCTGGAAGCGGCCTGGGACCTCAGATGAAGCCGGCAGAAGAAGACCACAGGCCTTATGGGGGAAGTTACAGGGCGATGAAGCAAGGGACGAGGACTGTGCAATAACAGCACTGAGAGGCCACCCTCCCGGAGGCCCACGGAGATCCCGCTCTCTGGCCTGAGTTCCTGTGACTTCCTCCCAGCACCGCCTTATCAACAAATGCCTTCGCTGGCATTTCCTTAAAGGGCCAACAGGAGTGCAGAAAGAACACTAGGGTCAAGAGACCTGGGACCTGGCTCTACCAGATAAACTGGGTGAAACAGAGTAAGGGTCTTTACCTGCCTCGGTTTCAGTTTCTTCACCTGGAAAATGATGATAGTAACTACACTACCTACTTCACAGGGTTGTTATAAGCGAAGGACAGAGACAGGGGCCAAGCTTATGACTTCTTTGGCATTGGGAACTCCTAAATGAGGAAATCCCTTCCACCAAGACAGGTCACAGGTGCTCAGAACACCAAGAAGTTAAGAGCCTTGCTGAGGGTCACGTGGTTAGTACATGTCAGAAGTAGACTTGAACTCAGGTCCTCCTGGTACCCAGGCTGGCTTTCTGGGCACTTCATCATGCTGCCTCTATTATGTTAGGACCTTATAAATGTTAAAGGGTGACATCACCATGCTGTTATTATTAACAACCTGGAAAATACTATTCACAAGTAAAAAATGAAAGGAATCCAAAGGCTTGTAGATGCCATCACTGCAGCTGGGGAGGAGAGGATCTGGTGCCAGCCTTGGTGGTGAGAACTCAGTTCAAACTCTCCCTCGGGGACCTGATAGCTGTGTGACCCTGCGCAACTCATTTCACCTCTCCAGGCCTCAGTTTCCTCAACTGTAAAATGGGATAATAGCAGCCCCTCCCTCCAGGGTGGTTGTGAGGATCAAATGAGAACACATGTAAAGCTCTTAGCATGGTGCCTGGCACACAGCAAACTCTCTATCTGCTTGAGCTATTTTTATTATAAACCTTAAAGGGCTTGTAAATATTAGCTGTTAGTATGATTACAAAACAGTGAGGAACAGTGGTGGGAAAGGCCGCTAAAGAGAGCTTGAAAGGAGACCTAACCTGTCCCAAGCAAATTTAAGGATGAAATGGAAGGAAAACCTGCAAAGATGTTCACAAGGGCAGCTCCCATGTTTGGAAGCCAGCATCCCAGGGCCAGACGTGTTTACAGAGGAAGTAGAAATGTCTTCGAAGAAAAGAGAGATGGGGAAAGCAGCCGGACGAGGCCAAGGATGCAGAGGGAAGTTCCCATGATGGAGGCAGGAATTTTGAGTGTATTAAGGGACTGAATCTCAAGGTATCAGAAGTAGTAAAAAAACACCAAAGGTTTGAAAAAAATATACAAGAACTTATTACTACCCCAAAGAGGTGAAACTAGCAATAACCAACCCAGAGAGAGGAAGCTGTGTAGTGAGTGGATAGAAATTCTACCTCTAGGGGCAGCTAGGTGGCGCAGTGGATAGAGCACCGGCCCTGAAGTCAGAAAGACCTGAGTTCAAATCCGCCTCTGACCAAACACTTGACACTAGCTGTGTGACCCTAGGCAAGTCACTTAACCCCGATTCTCTCTAAAAAAAAATTAATAATAATAATGATAGAAATCCTACCTCAGATCCACCCCAGCTACTACAATTTAGCCTCAAAGAGAAGGTGCCCTCCTGAACTACCAGAAGGAATTTCCTGACCTGGGAGCTCCCTATAGGAATGGAATCACAGGTCCAGATCCTGTCCTTATGGACCCATGGGCCTTTCCCATCAATACATAGTTATATGAAAATATAACTGTGAGAACAGTATTTATGAGAATGATCTTACTACACACATATTGCAGGTGCCCTTGATAAGGGTGTTAAAAGAGAACAGGTAAATTTTCACCATCTATAATCCACAGCAGATCACATCTCTACCATCACATGGTTGACTGAAAAATGTAGAAAATGTTCAGGATTCCACTGCAGTTGTCTGTTGACCATAAAAAAGCATTTGATTTGGTAGAGCAAAACACTACCTAAAGGTTCTCTTCCAACATGGTGGCTCCCATGCATGTGGCAAAATCCTTGAAAGATACTGACAGAGGTAGTAACCATGTTTGATCTCTCCAATTATTAATGTTAGATGAGAGAAGCGGGCAGCTAAGTGGTGTAGTGGATAGAGTACCAGCCCTGGAGTCGGGAGGACCCGAGTTCAAATCTGGCCTCAGACATTTACTAGCTGTGTGACCCTGTGTGACAGTGGATAGAGTGCCAGGCCAGAGTCAGGAAGACTCACCTTCCTGAGATCAAATCTGGCCTCAGATACTTACTAGCTAGGTGACTCTGGGCATTTAGGGTTAGTCACTTATCCTGGCTGCTTCCAAAACAAAACAAAAAACATTAGATGAGGGATAAGGCGTAAAGTCAAAGAAGCAAAAGGCTTACTGTCATAGAGGTCACTCAGTTCAAAGCACCAGTAAAAGAGGGGATCCCTACTGCATCTATAGTACGGATGGTGAGTGTGGTTCCCCAAATGCTCCTGATTGTAGACACCACTGTGATCACAGCATTAAGAAGTCATTGAACATCTCAGAGCTTCCTAAATGAGGATCTACAATCACTCTTAAGAACCAAGCCCATCCACGAACGAAGTAGATGGAAAATGCCCAGTGACCAGGCAATGATACGCAGCTCTTGGACGGTCAGCCCTGCTACAGTAGCACACCAATCTGGGGTGGACCCTACAAGAGGGGAAGGGGTTAAGCCCAGAGCTGAACAGGAGGAGGAGAAAGGGATGGATTGCTGCTGTTCTCTTAGTGACCCCAAGCTGCCCCCTGAAACAAAGACCTATCTTTTTTCCACAGAAACAGTCTTCTGGTGATGCTGTATTTTACAATAAGCTATGGAAATCTATACTCTCCTACGAATACAAGCTGAGGATTACTCAGAGGACAAGGGAGAGGCCCACGGTGGGCCAAAGAACTGTACAAGAGAAGCCTAAAGCTGTCCTCCAAGACCCGCATGGTCAGGATTGGGCTGGTCATGGAGTGAACCCAAGGGATAAGCCATGAACAGCCCACATGCTTCACTGGAATTCACACAACGTCGAATGGATGAATGAATGAATGAAGGGAACACTTATTAAATGTTTACCAAGGGCAAAGGCTGTCCAGGGCAGGGTCCAAGTAGAAGAGGGAGGCCCTAAGGATAGTGAGGAGGATGTCCAGAAGCTTTCATTCCAAGGATAACACTAATCACTGAATGAAGCCCCAGAACATCTCAGAACTATCTAAATGAGATCTCAAGTAAGTGCCTCAGCACTTTGAGCGGACTCCCAGCACAGATAACAGCTGCAAAGGACAGGCTGAACAGATGAACTTCAGTCTGTATCACTGAAGTGTAGAAAAAAGACTGGAGAATACCCACATTACAACTTGGGTGTGCTGAGGGCCTGGGGCAGGAGTGTCAGAGGAGATGCTCGAGACTCTTTCCATTCTAAATCTAAGCTCAACTACCACCCCCACCCACTCCCCAATGATAAATGCATATAGACAGATAATAATGATGAGTCTGATTGTACAGGGCAGTTAGGTGGGACAGTGGATAGAGTGCCACCCTTACTCAGACACTAGCTGGGTGACCCTGGGTGAGTCACTTAACCCTGTGTGCCTTGGTTTCCTCATCTGGAAAATGAGCTGGAGAGGAAATGGCAAACCACTCCAGTATCTTTGCCAAAAAAACTCCAAAAGGGGTCATGAAGAGTCAGACACGGCTGAAAAACAAGTGATTAACAACTGATTATAGACCTGTCCACAACCCACTACGATCTCAAAGAGATCCTTTTTGATTTGAGTGAGAGTTAGCACAGTGCCCCGTATACCGCCAATACTTAATAAGTATTTGTTGAATAAACGAATTTCAAAGGGAAGTAGAGACTGGGACAGCTTGAACATTTCATAAACAGAACTAGTGTGGGAAGCCAGGTCAGAATGCCCAAGAAACTCAATTTCCCCTCATAAGTAAGTCGTCACCCCACTGGACCCAGGCAGCAGTGATGGTCCGAAGGCCGGACGGGGTCCCAGTGATGTAAAAGCAAACAGTGCCCTAAAAGCTGAAAGCTTTTTAAAGAAACAAATTTTAATTAAGGGTTTTTTCCCAAGCACCTTGTGAGGCCCTTCCTGAACTTGAGGGCATCCTAGAGTCTCCTTCCCTTATCCTGAGATACCATAAAACTTCCCCCCTATCCTGGACCATGAAAATTCCTTGTCTCCCTCATCCTGTGTCATGACAACCCCTATCCCTCTCTAAGTTGCTAGCCCTCTTTCCAGAGCTAGCCTGCTGCTTTTGCCTCACTAAAGCTCCCCATGGTTACAAAGAAGGTCTAACTCTTTCACACCTGAACCAGCTCTCCCAGCTCCAAACCTCAACACCAGCGGCCTTCGGGGAGAGGAGGTCTGAGGCTACAACGTGCACGGACCCCACTACGGGACGCCCTCACCAGCTCGGCCAACATTAGCACACACGCTATCAGAACTTGGCCCCGCAGGACTCCGCTTCGAGACACGAGATGGCCTGTGCCAGGAAGCCTCTCCGCTGCTTCCTCTTCTCCTTTCGGTAAAGGCCCCCCAGGACCCGGTCCTGCACAAGAGCTTTGCAATAAAGAAAAGGCGCATCTGCTCGGGGAGGCGGGAAAAGGGGGGGCACGGCTGAGAGCACAAGTGGGGTGACTGCTAGGGCACAGGGTCACGACGAGGCCGAGGAACGCCCCCGGGGCAGGGAGATTCTACTCGGCTCCCCTCCAAGAGCGATCATGGGCATAATTACCTCGCTCGGAGGCCGTAAACGAACCCACGGAAACGGACTCCACCTTACTCCCCAGCCGGCTCCCCTCTTCACAAACAGGCATTTTTCGGGGTAGAGGAGGGGGGAGAAAAACCCAGAGTGACCGAGGCAGACCTCAGCCCACTTCGGGGCGAAGGGGCAAGGTGAGAGCGGCCCCCTGCCCCTCACCCGCCAAGTCTCGGCTCTGCACCGGCTGGAGGCTCCCTCGGACCCGGGCAGGGACAAAGGCGACGGCCAGGACGGGACGGGGGGGACACATGGAGCGGGGGTCCGGGGCGCGCCCCCCACAGCGGCCCGGCCCTACCTCCCAGCACGCCCCTGCACCTCCACACCACCGGGGTCCGGTATGGCCGGCCGGCCCGCCGCGTGGGCGCCTGGGAGGGGGTCCCCCGAGTCCCAGGGGGCTTCCCCGCCCCCCTCCCACTACTCCCGTCCCAAATACAAGTTTGGCTCCACTCCATTCCACAGGTGCCGGCGCGCTGGGCGCGGGGAAGGCAACGGTCCCTGCCCTCGAGGGGCTTCCATTCCAGGACCGCAGAAGCCAGAAGGGAGCGTGGAGGCTGCAGGGTGCAAGCAACCCTCCCCGCCCGCATTTACAGATGGGGAAACTGAGGCGGGACAGGAGATTGGCGAAGCTCGTCCGTGTCAGGGGCGGGATTCGAACTCGCCTCCGAGCGGCGCTTCCCCACGGCTCCTCGGCGCGGCCCCGGGTGGAATCGAGAGGGCTTCTCGGAGGAGGAGGGCCGGGCGCGGGGGGCGCTCACCTTCACGTGGTTCTCCACGGCCGCGCGGCCGGCCAGGCGCTTGGCTTCCTCGGTCTTGGACATGGTCCGGGCAGCGGGCGCGGGAGCGAGCGGGAGCGCGGGAGCGAGCAGGAGCGGGGGCGCGGGAGCGGGAGGGGCGCGCGCCGGGGCCGCGGCCGAGGCCACGATATGTCCGCTCCCACCGCCCGAGGGCTGGTGCTGGGGCGGCGGCACGTGCGGCTCTCCAGCGCGCCAGCTCCCCCCGCCCCCTGACGAGGCCCCGCCCCCGGCCCCGGCCCGCCCGGGCAGTGGGGCCAGGACCCGCCCGTAGAGCGTGCTGAAAGGCCCCGGGCGCTGCATCCCTGCTGCCGCCAGCCCAGCCGCGCCTGCCTCAGCTCGCCCCGCCCCAGACCGCCCCGGAAGTCGGGCCTCGGCCGGAGGGAGGACGCCGAGCGAGCGGGCGCTCTTGGGAAATGTAGTTCTGGAGAGGAGGAAGAACCCGCGGCCTCCCGGAAGCTCGGACTACTGGCCCCAGAAGGCAGCGCGCCTGCAGCCTCGCCCCCTGGCCGGGGCACGCCCTGGTTTATCCTGTCCTGGTCTGCGAGTGCCGGCTCACGTACTGGGGCCCCCAGGCGCGTTGGCGCTGAAGCTGTGTTCCTGGAGGCTGCGCTGGGACCCAGAGGCAGTGCGCGTACCGAGTGACTGGCCCGGGTCAGTGCGCTGCGGGGGGCAGAAGGGGGATGTGAAGGAGGGTCCTTTGATCCAGTCGTCGGTGTCCCACCCCCCCTCCCAGCCTATGAAACTGTGAGCTCCCTGAGGATGGGCGCTGCTTCGGCGTGCCCTCCGTGGAAAGAGCCGTGGATTGGAACCCAGCACCAGCCACGTACCCTGAGATGACAACTGTAAAGTTCTAAGTGTTAACGACCTCCGTCTGCCTTGGTTTCCTCCTCTGTAAAATGGAGGTGATAACAGCGCCTACCTCCCAGGGTTGTTTAGAGGATCAAAAGAAATGATACCACGGTGCTTGGCGCTAATAGCAACCTCTCGGCCTCAGTTTCCTCATCTGTAAAATGGGGGTAGTAACGCCTACCTCTCAGGGTTGTTGCCAGCGCAAAACGAGATCGCATTTGCCAAAGTGCTGTAGAAATGCTCGCTATTATTATCCCAGGCGGTTTGTTGACCTGAGTTTAAATCCCACTTCTGTCATAGCTAACATAGAGCACTGCATAAATGAATGGGGGAAAAAGCATTTATTAAGTGCCAGGCTCAGTGCTTAAGGGCTGGGGATACAGATACAGACACAAGAACGCCAAGCAGTCCCGACCTCCGGGAATTAACATTATAAGTGGAGAAGAACCGAACTTGGTTGATAGTGATAGGGTGGGGCCTGGGCGGAGGTAATAGAATTCCTGACTTCCATTTCCCCCGACCCCCCCCCCAGAAAAAAGACTCATGAGCCTCAGTTTCCTCGTTCGTTAAGGGAAGCATGGTAAGTAGTGCAGTGAGTTGCCATAAGGATTAAGTGATATAGTATTCATAAAATGCTTTACAAACCTTAAAGCTAGCTATCTTACTATAAAGTGAAAATAGTTAACAAGTAGGGGGGAAGCCAAAGGACATGAGGATCAGGCAGCATTTAGCTCACTGACATTGTCAGTCATCACAACAGACCAGCCACATTCTAGGGTGCTGAGAAATCTGATAGATGTGATACCATCAGATCTGGTGGAAAGACTGCTGCTGACCTGGAGAAGAAATTCTCTTTTTTTTCTTTTTTCTTTATTGTTTTAACATTCATTTTTTATTAGATTGAGCTCCAGATTTTTCTCCCTGCTTCCCATCCCTCTTCTCTAAGCAATCTAAGTTACATATGTGCAATCATGTTAAACCTATTTTTCTACATTAGTCATGTAAAGAAAAAAAAAAAAAGGACAAAAGGGAAAAGCAACAACACCAAAAATGAAAATAGTATGCTTTTATTTGCATTTAGACTCCATAGTTCTTTCTCTGGATGTGGACAGCCTTTTCCATCAACAGTATTGTGAAATTGTCTTGGATCTGAGAATAGATAAGTCTATCAAAGTGGATTGCCCAATGTTGCTGTTACTGTGTACAACGTTCCCCTGGTTCTGCATCAGTTCATCTAAGTCTTTCCAGGTTTTTCTGAACCTGCTCATCATTTCTTTTTTTTTTATGGTAATTTTTATTTATTTTTTTGTTTTCAACATTTACTTCCACAAGATTTTGAGTTCCAAATTTTCACCCCATCTCGCCCCTCCCCTCACCCCAAGATGGCATGCATTCTAAATACCCCTTCCCGTAGTCTGCCTTCCCTTCTATCTCTCCCCCCCTTATCTTATTCCCTTCCCCTTCAATTTTCCTGTAGGGCAGGATGGATTTCTGTACCCCATTTCCTGTATTTCTTATTTCCCAGTTGCATGTGAAAACGTTTTTTTTTGAAACTTTGGGTTCCAACTCATCATTTCTTATAGCACAGTAGTATTCCATTACATTCATATACCACAACTTGTTCAAGCCATTCCCCAATTGATGGGCATCCCCACCAATTCCAGTTCTTTGCCGCTACAAAAAGAGCTGCTATAAATATTTTTGTACATATGGGTCCTTTTCCCATTTTTATGATCTCTTTGGGATACAGACTTAGAAGTGGTATTGCTGGATCGAAGGGTCTTCACAGTTTGATGGCCTTTTGGGCATAGTTCAAATTGCTCTCCAGAATGATTGGATCAATTCATAACTCTACCAACAGTGCATTAGTGCCCCAATTTTCCCACATCTTCTCCAACATTTATTATTTTCTTTTTCTGCCATATGAGCCAATCAGATAGGTGAGAGGTAGCACCTCAGAGTTGTTTTAATTTGCATTTGTCTAATCAATAATGATTTAGAGCATTTTTTCGTATAGCTATAGATAGCTTTAATATCTTCAATTGAAAACTGCTTGTTCATATCCTTTGAGCATTTATCAATGAGGGAATGACTTGTATTGTTATACATGTGACTCGGTTCTCTATGTATTTTAGAAATGAGACCCTTATCAGAGACACTGGTTGTAAAATTTCTTTCCCAGTTTTCTGCTTCCCTCCTAATCTTGGTTGCATTGGCTTTGTTTGTACAAAAACCTTTCAATTTAATGGAATCAAAATGATCCATTTTGCATTTCATAATATTCTCTGTCTCTTGTTTGGTCATAAATTCTTCCCTTCTCCACAGATCTTACAGGTAAACTATTCCTTGTTCTCCTCATTTGCTTATGGTCTCACCTTTTATGTCTAAATCATGAGAAGGAGTTTTCAAAAAGGGATAGAGGATGCACTCTGCAAACTATAGGCCAGGGAACTTGACCTGTATTCCTGACAAAAATCTAAAACACATTTTAAAAGGTTTATTCTGTATCTTTTTTAAAAATCATTTTTATTTCTTCAGCTCTGTTCAGCAGCGCATACCAAGCTGGTGGATATTGAATACTGAGAATGAGTAACCCACAGCTATATTTTTATATCATTCAGATGTCGAACTGAATAGAGTGCCAGGCCTGGAGTCAGGAAGACCTGAGTTCAAATCCACCTTCAGACATACTACTTATGTGACCCTGGGCAAGTCACTTAATCCTGCTTGCCTCAGTTTCCTCATCTGTAAAATGAGCTAGAGAAGGAAATGGCAAACCACTCTTGTGTCTGCCTAGAAAACCCCAGATGGGGTCATGAAAGGTTAGACCTTACTGAATTGACTCAACGGTAAGAACAAATCCCCTGCTGAAGGTTGGCAGGGCAAGATATATGATAGAAAAGTGGGGCAAGAAGATGGTGTAGAGCTGAACAGGATCCCAACGGAGTCAAGATAAGGAAAGGAAGAGAATGCAGCCAATGCAGGGGGGATTGTATGAGAAAGAAATAAGAGGTAAAGGGATTGGAGATTGTGATGAGGAAGAATCATGTTAAGGGTCGCAAGGCAGAGGGAGAAGTAGAATGACAGTGGATTATGATCAAATGAGGGAATTCCAAAGATCACAAACCTGGAAATTGAACCCTAATGGATGGATAGGGTGGAGGACTTTTGTTGTTCAGTCGTTTCATCTCTGTCTGACTCTCCTTGACCCTATCTGGGGTTTTCTTGGCAGAGACATTGGAGTGGTTTGCCATTTGCTTCTCCAGCTCACTTTACAGATGAGGACACTGAGGCAAACAGGGTTAAGTGACTTGCCCAGGGTCACACAGCTAGCAAGTGTCTGAAACCAGATTGGAACTCAGGTCTTCCTGGCTCTAGGCCTGCCACTCTATCCACTGCACCACCTAGCTGCCCTGAAATTCAGAGGCCTTGGGTTCAAATCTTAGATCTGCTACCTCCTGTTTTTTTTTTAATTTTTTTTAAAATTGGTCAAGTCATTTAAGCTCGATGGGCCTTGCTTTCCCCCTTTGTAGAGCAAAGGGTTGGACAAGATGGCCTCTAAATCCTAAGATCCTGTCCCCCAATATAGTCTCTGCCCCATCTTGGACTTCTCACTGCTTCTAGTGGTGCACCCATCATGCTACTGTGATGTTTAAAAAGTTCAAGACATAGTTCCTGGGGAATTAGTCATTTTATTAATAAAAGGAATGGTTGTTTGGCCGTCTAGCAGACCAAAGATGATCATGGCAGTGGGCTGACAGTTTATATGCCCTTGGAAGAGTGGGTGTTCTGAGGGTGGCAATCAACTCGGATTGATTAACAATGAGAAAAAATTAATGTTAAGATGAAAGGTATTCTAATGAAGGCCTGAGGGGAGGGGGGGGAAATATAACCAATTACATAATTTACTTCTAAACTGCCCAGCCTTGGGGATCTAAGCAAAGAATGTGTCCCCACCCAAACCTGTGTAGAGCAGAAGGGCTTGATTAAATTCCTCGAAAGATTGGGCAGGGTCTGAACGAGATGAAGGAGAAAGATAATTCGGTCTCATTATCTGCAGTGCTCTTCAGAGACTGAACAACCTACAGAGTTCTGAAAAATCCTGGTCCTAATTCAATAATTGATTATTAATATGAGGGAGAAATAATCATTTCTCTCACTGCTTGGTACTCAGATAGGGAAGGACCATCTGGAGTGTCATTCCTTGGCCATGACAGGGGGCAGGAGGGAAAGAGGAGAGAAAGATCTCCGGCTCTTAGGGAATCAGAAGTAGCCAACTGTCTGTGGGTGCATACGGTGCAGACTGACCGTGGTACCAAGTCATACCGTCCAGTCTGATGTTGACTGTGGATACCAGAAGATGAATAGAACAGGGGTGATTCCATGGAGCTGGGTGTGCGCGCTGGCTCTGGAGGGAGGACGTGTTCGTTGGCTTCTTACTGAGGGAGGGACAAAGTCTTCACTTTGCTGAGATGATGCAGCAAATGGAGTCTAGATGGTGATGTGGACAGAGTGCTGGAACTTGAGTTCAAATTTGGCTTCAGATACTAGCTGTGTGACCCTGGACAAGTCACTTAACTCTTTGCCTCAGTTTCCTCAATTGTAAAATGGGGGGGTGATAATAGTAGCACCTACCTCCCAGCGTTGTTGTTTTTTATTTTTGTTTTTTTGCTGGGCAATAGGGTTAAGTGACTTGCCCAGGGTCACACAGCTAGTGAGTGTTATGTGTCTGAGGCTGGATTTGAACTCAGGTCTTTCTGACTCCAGGGCCAGTGCTCTACCCACTGAGCCCCCTAGCTCCTCTCTTCCAGCATTGTTGTGAAGATCAAATGAGATGATATTTGTGAAGTGCTTAGCACAATGCCTGGCACGTAGTAGGTGCTTAATAAATACTTTTTCCTTTCCTTTCCCATTCTGAAAGATTGTGTCAAAGGGGATTGGCCACCAAGTATCCTGGGGGTTGGACTCTTGGGGAGAAACCTCTCCTCTTAGCAGGCTTTAAGAAGAAACAGCTCTGGCCCCCTCTCTGTTTGTTTTTGTTTTGTTTTGGTTTTTTTGGTTAGGCAGTGGGGTTAAGTGACTTGCCCAGGGTCACACAGCTAGTAAGTGTTATGTGTCTGAGGCCGCATTTGAACTCAGGTCCTTCTTATTCCAAGGCCGGCACTCTATCCACTGCACCACCTAGCTGCCATCCCCTCTTTGGACACTGTCCAGCTCCAGCCTGGACTTCCAGCAAGGCAGGGGAGGAAATTTCCCTCTCTTCCATCCACCCCTAGTAGCATGGTAGCTCCCAGTAAGCACACTTGGCAAAGGCAGAGAGCACGTACTTGGCCAGCAGCCCGAGTCTGTGGCTGCCTCCTTTTGCCTTTCTGTTTCTTTCCTGAGCACAGGTCTACACAGTTCTGAAACAGGCACTTCCAGTGCTGGCAGCTGCCCTGTGAGTCTTCTGATGTCTGCCCATGGGTTCCCAACTTAACGCCTGCTACATGGAGGGAGGTTATTTCTGCTGATACTCAGCACAGTGCCTGGCACATAGCAGGCACGTAATAAATGTTGATTGATTGGTATCCCCTCTGGAGGTGGCTATGGACAGGACCATCCTTGAACCTGATGAGACGAAAGAGCTATCCCTGGCTGACCAGAAGTTCTGGATCTTGTGAATTGTTAAGAAAGCACAAAACTGATGTGCAAATGAAGTGTCCCCAAAGTGCCTCTCAAATCAATGAACAAGCAGTCAGTCAGTCAGTCAACAAGCATCGTTGAAGCCATACCATGTGCCATGGAGAAGGACTGGGAATACAAATAGAAGCAAAAAGCCAGTCTCTGCCCTCAAGGAGCTGACACTCTAATGGGGGAAGAGGACACATAAAAGTGAGCTGAAGAGGAGGAATTGGGCAGAGATGGGTCAGCAGGACAGCCTGGAGAGGAATGGAGGATTTATAAAGCACTTGTCCTGTGCCAGGCCTGCCCGGAGCTAATTATTGGGGAAGCAAAGACAAAGGTAAGAAAGTCCCCGATCTTCCAGAGCTGACTTTCTAATGAAGGAGACACCATGTGAATACGTAGGAACCTACCAGATACACACAGAGTAGCTGAAAGGTAACATCGGAGGGGGAGCGTGGCAAGGGCATTCAGGGAGGACCAGGAATCTTCCGCAGAAGTCAGCATTTGAGCCGAAGTAGGAAGCCAGCCGTTCTGAGAGTCAGATGTGGGAAACACGTAGGTGAGAGGCAGAGCTGAGGACACATTTTATACATCTCTAACTGTTGGCACACATTTCCTGCCATCCAGCCTAAATCTCCTTCTCTGTATCTTCCACCCGGTTCTGCCTCTTGGGCCAAGAACGGGTGAATCCATCCCTCTTCCACGTGATGCCCCTTCAGATGCCTGGAGAGAGCCCCAGAGTTCAACGCATCCATCCAGCTCCTTGCCCCCTAAGTCGTAGAATGTTGGAGCCAGAAAGGACCTTGAAGTCATTGATCTCATCCAACTCCCTGATTACACAATGACAGAGTGGGTCAGTCACCTCCTGAAGATGATAAAGCTAAGTAGCTGTGGTATGACCAACCCGGAGCCAGCTTGGCTGATTTTACATCCCATGCTCCCTGAACAAGGCATATGGCAGCCTGTTCCCCACTTTTATGGGGTGCCTATTATAGCTCATTACTTTCATCCTCTCAGAGCCCCACCACCCAGTGCTCTGACCCCCTTCTATATAAGAGATGGGATGCTGGGGTAGGGTATGGGAGAGGGAAATGGGGCTGGGATGATTACTCTTCAGACTTTCTGCCTTTGTCTCTCACCTGAGAAGAATAAGAACAACAATAATAATTGATGGGGTATGGGCCCATCATTCAGTTTCAGAAGCCGAGACCTTTGCCCCTTTTCGCCAAAAGGAATTTGGCTCCCATTTGTCTACTGGGCCCCAGAAAACCCTTAAACTTTTTTTACTCTGGTCTCTGGTTCCTTTTCAACTCCCCTTATCTCCCTTTGAAAGCCCTAGCCCCACCTTTTGATCTTACGCAGATGCCTTTCAAACTTCTACCTTCCAGTTCTTTCCCATTGTCTAGTCAATCTCTCAGACCTTCCAAACGGAATTCTCATCTAGGCTCTTTTCCCAGCACCCTCCTCTGGCCACCCAAAGTGACTTTAGTGTATATAAGACCCACCCTGGCCCCCATTCAAATGCTGAGACTTTCTCATACCCAAAAGGCTGAGATTCTCTTATGCCTGCTCCTCCCTACAGGTGGGCATTACTAATGTTCGGATTCCTTAAGAGTCTGACCTATATGATTTGTCTCTAATAAACTTTTTCTCTGGCTGGAAGATTTGTGTTGAATTCATTCAGGCAGGGCCCGTGTTGTGATCTTGGGGTTCCAGCACCCCTAAACCTCTAGACCTCTACAATAATTAGTAATAACCACCACTTATGCAGTATTTTATAGAGTACTTTGTATAGATTATCTCATTTGGGCTTCCCAACCTTATGAGGTAGGTACCATAAGTACTATTTTATCCAATTTGAAGATGAAGAAATTGTCATTGGGAGTTGAAGATTCTTGTCTTCAACTTGTGACTTGTGACTTGTAAGAGATTATATACCTAGTATGTGTCAGTGGTGGGATCTGAGCCCAGGTTTTCTGCTCTGTTACACCACACTGCCTTCTGAAGAAGACCACTGCAGGATGGAAAATGAGTGACTCATGTGTCACTTATAGTAAAGTCAGTGTCCCCAAAGGAGTCTGCTTTGGTTTCACTCTCCTTTCATTGGGACTGAAGTGGTGCTAGGAGAAAGAAGAAGGAATCTGGAGGTTTAGTCCTTCTTGTTTATGGGACATGGGGCACTGAAAGGTGGGAGCTTCGCCTTACTTGGCGTTGGAGAGGGTCAGAACTGTAACCGGGACAGGGTGATCAGGGCTTTGCCCCAGGACACCAGCCTTTAGAGGACACTGGGGATGGGGTTGGGATCTGGACCCCAGAAAGGAAAAACCCTGGACTTTCCCACTTGGCCAAATCTCTGGCATTCTCCTGAGGCTATGATCCCATCAACTGGCCTTTCATTGTGGCTATGCCCAATCTCCCAATTGTCTGTTACCCTTAACCTAGCCTACCCCTCCATTGTCTTACCTCCCTATGGCCCCGGGCCACTTTCCATCCTTAATCTTAGCTAGGCTCTATTCTCCCTTGGCCACGGTTCAGGTACCAGGCATTCTGTTCACCTCAGTTTACTTGCCACTCCCATCCAGACCCACCTTAGACCCCTCCTCCAGTCACCCCAAACTACTTGGCCACTCCTAGATCTCTCCCATAGTCTTTCTGTATATAAGGTCCCTCTTGTCTCCATTAAGGTGCTCAGATTCTTAAAATCTAGCCAGTAGCTCACTAATGTTCAGACTCTAAGAGTCTGCCCAATATGACAGATGTTCTAATAAACCTTGTCTTTGGCTGAAAGAAGGCTTGGGTTGAATTCATTCAGGCAGGGCCCACGTGGTGTGATTTTGGGGTCCCAGCACCCCTATCCCCTAAACCTCAACACTGGCAGCACCTTCTCCAACAGGTAGAAATCACTGTGTTCAGCACCTAGGTATCAAGAATAACTGGTTAAGACAAGAAAGCAGTGGATGGCATAATTCTTCTGCACATCAGCTGCACCTCAGCTGGGTTCCTTCCTGGCCCAACTCCACCTTGCTCCTTCTCCCTCCAGCAGCCCCCCAAGAAGTTATCTTCTCTCCTGGGGTCTCTCCACAGGGAGGGCCTGGTGTTATAAGTGCTGAGGCTGCCTC
Source organism: Vombatus ursinus (assembly GCF_900497805.2). Taxonomy (NCBI): domain Eukaryota; kingdom Metazoa; phylum Chordata; class Mammalia; order Diprotodontia; family Vombatidae; genus Vombatus; species Vombatus ursinus. The sequence goes on from NW_020954267.1 coordinate 202,161, forward strand.
CAAACTGAATTTCGTTCAGAGTTAATTTGCATTCCCCCTTTCATACTTCTGGTATGTTCACACTGGGCACTGTTTGGGGTACCTCACCAAGGCCCAAGAATTTCTAGTTAAGCCTCTGGGGAGAACAATGAAGAATGGCAGAATTAAAAGAGAGGAGTCAGAAAGCAGGAAAGAGAAACTACCTCATTGTCCCCACCTTGAACCTACAGAAAGTAGGAGCCAGAAACAAGGGCTGGGTAGGGAAACTCTCCAAGAGAACCCCTTACAATCAGGATTGTAAGTGATCCTGAGATTTATGTGTATTTGTGGGGCTAATGGTTGCTTATTCAAGGGTTTCTGCTTGATTTTCTACCTTTTATCAAAGCTTTCTTCTGAGGTATTACGAACTGTACTTCAAGAGGGGGAAATCATCTATTGTCAAGGCTATATGTGTGTAGATGTGTGTGTGTATATGTATGTATGTGTGTATGTATGTATCTCCCTAGATTTCTTGGGTAAGTTTTTTTTGGGGGGGGAAGGGGCAGTTGAGGTGGGGAAGGAATCAGACCTGTAATTTAATAAGTGTAGGGAACTCTAAACAATGAAACTGCCTCCACCAATTGAGAGGGTAAGTGGGGGGGGGGGCTTGTTCAGAGTCATGTAGTCAGTATTTAACAGAAGCAGAATTTGAACCCAAGACTTCCTGACTCCAGGGCCATCTCTGTATCCACTGTGCCTTAGCTGAGGTTACAAGCCAAAAAAGTGAAGAAAATCTCCCCAGGCCTGCTCAGAATCTTCAAGTCATGAGAATCACTGTCACAAAGGTTACATAAATAAAAGGAGTGGTGACTAATTCCCGTGGAGCACAATGGCCATTAAGTATGTTGTGAAATATGGGTCAGGTTAACTAGGGCAAGTCATATAAGATTAATAAATAAGATTATTATAAGTTATACAAGATTTATCTCTGCATGCAGCAAGACTAGTAGATCTGGGTCTGAATCCTATGTTACTGTAAGTCACTTAATTACTCAGAGCAGCAGTATCTTTAGCTTCAAATTGGTGATAATAATGGTTGCACAGCCTTGCTCACAGGGCAGATATAAGGAAGGAACTTTACAAACTTCCTAGTTTGCAAAGAAAGGGAGGGCCCATCATTTGCCATTGTTCCTTATGTAGCAGGAACGTTTACCTTCCCATCCATCATAGTGCTCTCCCTTCCCCCCCTCACACACACAATTAACAGGATTATAGATCAAGAGCAGGTTGGGGCCTTTGAGATCATTCTAGTCCCGTCCTTATAGCCCATCAACTAAGGCATTTATTAAATGCTTACTATATGCCAGACACATAGGTCATTGCTCAGGGTAAAAATCATCGCCGTAACTCTAGGAGCTTACATTCTAGTCAGGGAGATAACATGTATGTAACTAACGAGGTACATACAATATAAATAAAGAGTAGATGAAACGCTATCTCTAAGAGAAAGCAGCAGCTGAGGGCATCAGGCACGGGGGCAAGGCCAAATCGAAGGAGTGGGGACGGGAGATAGGGATTGTGTGGCAAGCACAGCGAATGGGTCGCCGTAACTAGATCATAGAAGGAGTGCAGGGAAGTAAACTATAAATAGACTAGGAAGGGAGGAAGGGGCCAGGTTTTGAAGGACTTTAAATGCCAAACAGAGGAGTGAGTTTGATCCCGGTGGAGGCCACTGGAGTTGAGTAGGGGGTGACATGGTCAGATGTGTGCTTTAGTCATCTCTGGCAGCTGAGTGGAGGGTGGGCTGGAGTGAGAAGGAACCTGAGGCAGGAAGACCAATTAGAAGACTTTTGCCAAAGCCCTTCCCCCATACAAAGATGTGTGAGAAGTGTTGACTGGAAGCGTCTAGGCTGACTGCTGCCATTGAGGAACGTGCCTATGTGTGTGTGGGGTGGAGGGGGGGGGTGTCAAAGTCAAATAAAAGCGTCACAGTGGGAAGACCCTGGAGCTGGAGGTCTGGTCCCAGCTGTCATTTACTATACGTGTGACATTGGAAAAGTCACCATAACTCGGGGCCTCAGTTTCCTTATCAGTAACACAAAGCGGTTGGCTTCCGTGGCCTTTGATGGGCAGCGGAGCTTAATGTAGGATTCAGCCAGCAGCCTGGGCCAAGGGGCCACCAAGGGGCCTACAGCACCGTTTTCTTCCTGTGTCGTGTTTCTCTTCTCCCCTTCACGCCTTCCTCTGCCACCATGCCTCACTCCTCAGGCCAGCCAGTGACATCTGGTGGCACACGTAGCTATTACTTTTGTTCCGTTGCTATTACCAATAAATAGCTAGAGTGTCTGATATTTGGGTTAATAATTCTAAATAGTAACCTCAGTAATTCTATAGTGCTGTTCGATTTTTAAAGTGGTTTCATAGGAATTTTTTTTTGTTTTTTAACAATCACCAATAGCCACAAACATTCCAAATGGAAAAGAAGATGTGGATGAAAGTCAGGTCAGTAATTAAGTGCGTAGTATGTGTTGTGCACTGTGCTGGGGCTACATTTGTTGCTGTTCAGTCCTGTCAGACTCACCATGACCCCAGCTGGGGTTTTCTTGGCAAAGATACTGGAGTGGTTTGCCTTTCCTTCTCCAGCTCATTTACAGATGAGGAAACTGAGGCAAACAGGGTCACACAGCTAGTAAGTTTCTGAAGCTGGGATTGAACTCAAGTCATTCTGAGGCACTCTATCCACTGCCCACCTCCCTGCATATGGAGGCCAAAACAGCCCCCTGCCCTCAAGGAGATGCAGAGTTGTACAGAGTTTGTTTAAAAGCATATGTTAAATTTAGCTCAGTCAGTAGCTTTGAAAAAAAACAAACAAACTGTGGCTGCTTCTGAACTGCTTTTCTGTTTAATTCTGTTTGGTTTTTTTTTTAGGGTTTATTGGCCATATAATTTTTGTATACATGATCTGATTTAATGGATGGAAGGAAATTGCATCGTGTCTTGTAAATTCAGGCCTGTACAGTACACAGACCTCACAGTGAAGAAATTTCCTTATTTTCACAAATTACAGCAAGAAGTAAATGGCGAGGTAAGTCATTAGAGAAAGGAGACAGAAATGCTAAGAAGGAACAAAAAAGAAGAGGGGGAAAAAGAGTGGCACCCTATCACCTAGCCAGCCAGTAGAACTCAGTCCATCAATATGCATTAATTAAGCTCTTAAGTATGTGCAGGTGCTGTGCTAAGCACAGGGTGTTAAAAGAAAGGCAGAAACAAAAACACCATTCCAGCCTCTCCAGGAGTTCCTATTGTAATGGGAGAGAAAAACATGCTAACAGCTCTGTACAGCACAAAATGAACACAGTGTAAGTTGAAGTGATCCCAGAGGGAGATGGGGAAGGGGGAAGGAAACCAAGAGGAAAGATTCCTTTTAAAAAGTGGGATTTGAGATGAATTTTGAAAAAAGCCAGGGAAACTGGGAGGGAGAGGGAGAACATTCCAGGCACGAGGGCCAGCCGGTGAAAAGGCATGGAGCTGGGGAGAGCAGACAGAAAGGAGCAAAGGACAAGAACACTGGAAGGGTAGGAAGGGCCAGGGAAGGTAGGGAAGGACTTCAAAAAGAGTTTTATATTTGATCCTAGAGGTAATAGGGAGCCATTGAGGTTTATTGAATGGAAGTGTGTATATGCATGTGTGTGTGTGAGAGAGAGAGAGAGAGAGAATGAGAGCTATACTTGAGGAAAGTAAATTTGAGAGCTGAATAGAGGATATACTGAAATGGAGAGAGAGATGAAATAGCCAGCAGTAGGCTCTTGCAATAGTCCGGGCACAGGGCCTGCACCAGGGTGTTGACTGTGTGAGGATAGACTTTGAGGATTTCGTAAATATGAGGCAAGTCTCCTTCAGGCGCTTGTTCAGTCTGTCCTGTACCGACCTTTGACTGTTCCTGATGTCTAGATTAACTGCATCTGGAAGAATCCCATGAGGTTTTTTCTTGTAGGGGACTTGACCATAGAGAAGAATTCTCAGGATATGAAGACAAAAGACATCAAAAAACATCTGAAGAAAAGAAAGGACAGGAGAAGGAGGAAGGGAAACAGTTCCCAGATTAAGGAGGCATAGCCCTGATTTCCTGTCAGAGTCAATCATGGTCCTGTCTCAGCTCAGACTCAGCCCATCGCCACCCATTGTTAGGGGACGATAGGCTCCCTGAGGCAGATGCACACCATTGGGTAAAGACCTCACCTCCAGTGAAGCAGAGAAAAGTGGGTTATTTGTAGCCGGGCCGAAGGAGGAGGTGATGTTGGCCCACTTCAGGTGGACTGTTATTTTCACTTATAGCAGGGGGACAGGTGCTCGATGGGTGACTGTCTCCTTACTGGCCCTCCCTCGGTTCTGTCCAATTCTACAGATTTAATTTTATTTGTCAAGCACTCAGTGTGTACTAGTCATTGGGGATACAAAGACCGACAGAAAAAAAGGAAAGCCTTTGTTCTCCAGAGACTTGTATTGTCCTGCCTTTGCATTCTGTGCTCCAGAATGGGTCCAGCTCCAATCTATAAAAGTCACCTGCAAGCTCATCTATAGCCGTTACCTTAAACTGCCTTCGGCCTTCTTCCCCCTCCTTCCACGAGAATTTAAGAGTGGAAAAGGGACAGTATCAGCAGCTCTGGGTGGGCCTGTCATATGAGAGTTTTCTGCTCCAGATTCTCTTCTCCCCTGGATTGTAAGCTCCTTGAAAGGATTCTTCCTTCTTCCTTGGCATATCTGCCTTCACAAGCCTAAACCTTGCGTATGTTTGCTCAGTGCTAGCTGTACAGTGTTGCCCAAGGCCCAGGCCAGAAATTGGATCCCAGTTCATTTCACAGAATTGGAGCTGGGGAGGACCTGGGAGGCCCAAGAGTCTAACCTACACCTTTAAAAAGACTGTATTCAGGGTCAGCTAGGTGGCGCAGTGGATAGAGCACTGGCCCTGAAGTCAGGAGGACCTGAGTTCAAATGCGGCCTCAGACCAAACACTTGACACATACTAGCTGTGTGACCTTGGGCAAGTCACTTAACTCCGATTGCCTCACTAAAAAAAAAAAAAAGAAAGAAAAAAAAAAGAACGTATTCTACCACATACCTGTTAAGGGGGTCACCTAGCCACTGCTTAGAGCCCAAGAGGGGGAGCCCCCTACTTCTTAGGGAGCCCATTCCCATCTAGATGACTCCGATTGTTATCAGAACCAGAATTTACCTCCACCTTTTCTCCGGGTTCTGTCCCCAGGGCCAAACAGAATTTTTCAAATACTTGAAAACAACTATAATGTCCTGACCACTGTTCCCTACTCCCTTCAGTCTTTTCTTCTCCAGGATTAATTTCCCCAGTTCCTTAAACCAGTTTGAGGCCCTTTACCATACTGGTCTTTCTCCTTATCGGGTTTTTCTTAAAATGGCGTCCCCTGAACTGAACACACTAATTGACATCTGCCCCCAACGAAGGGTTGGTACAATAGGACTATCACTGCCTCACCTCTGGAAGCTGTTTCTCTTACCTTGACTTTAGAGGCAGCTAGGTGACGCTGGATAGAGTGCTGGGACTAGAGTCAGGAAGACCTGAGTTCAAATGTGACCTCTAACATTTATTAGCTGAGTGACCTTGAGCAAGTCGATTCACCTCTGTTTCCTCAACTGTAAAATGGAGATAATAAAAACATCCGCCTCCCAGGGTTGCTGTGAGGATCAAATGGGAAAAATATTTGAAAAGCATTTAGCACATAGTAGGTACTTAATAAAAGCTCGTTTCCTTCCTACCATGTCACATTATTGATCTGTATTGAAGTTGCAATCCACTAAAACCCTCTGGTACTTTTCAGACAAACGCTCTTTAGCTATGCCACCCCAATATTATACTTGTGAAGTTGATTTCTTGAATTTTATTCTGATTAAATTTCGTCTTAGGAGATGCAGCCCGTTGTCCCAACCTGCAAAAATCTTGTTGAAGTTTTGGTCTATCATCTAATACATTAGCTATCACTCCATCTCCCTTTCTATCCCAAGTTCTTCAAGACAGCTGTTACTTCCTTCCAATGTTTCTGTAATTTTTGCTTCAACAACCATTTTCTCCTTATTAGTTTGAATTAAGTTATGATATGAGTGGACTTAATGCACTATTGTGCATTAAGAAAGGACAGAAGGGATGGGTTCAGAGAGACCAGGGAAGACTTGTGTGAAATGATGTAGAGTGAAATGAGCAGACTCAGGACAGCAATTAGTCCAGTAACAACATGGCAAAGACAAACAGTTGACATAATTTGACTTACAAATGCCAATCAATGCAATGACCAAGCAGGATGCTGCAGGTTTGATGATGAAGAGTGTTGCCCATCACTTGGCAGAAAGGTGATGGACTCAGGGGGCTGTATGAGACGTGCATTTTTAGTTTTTATGTATTTATTTATTTTTTTACAAGGCAGTGGGGTGAAGTGACTTGTCCAGGGTCACACAGCAGGTCACATGTCTGAGTCTACATTTGAACTCAGATCTTCCTGAATCCAAGGTTGGTGCTCTATCCATTGCACCATCTAGCTGCCTCCATTTTATTTTAATTTTTATTTATTTATTTTAGAGACGTGCATTTTTGGACATGGCCAATGCAGGAATTTCTTTTGCTTCACTCTCCATATTTATCACCAGGATTTGTTTGTTTGTTTTCAGTTGAGAGGGGTAGGAGAGGAGGGAGAGAAATTAAATGTTTATAAATTTAAAAATGAAAGGAAAAATGTTTGCCCTCATTCCTTCCACATTTTGAATAATTAAATTGTAACTAAAACAAATCCTTATTTGTAAAATGAAGGCATTGGACTCAATGACCTAGAGGGTGTCTTCCAACTCTGAATCTATGAATCTGTAAGACCAGACTTCATTAGTGTCTTTCTTTTTGAAGGAGATAGAGCTCCAATGAATGTTTATACAAGTCCCCCAACACTACTATATCTTGATTACATGACATTAGTATGATCTGCTTCAGAAACTTTTCTGCCCAGGTGGTCTGTCACATATTCATTTGGCAATGTAGTTTCTATTAAAAAATAAAACATTTATTGTATGTGCCAAGTACTATGGTAAGCTTTTTACAAATCTTTACAAATATTATCTCACTTGATCCTCACAACCCTAGGAGGTAGATGCTGTTATCCCTATCTTACAGATGGGATTATCCCCATTTTATAGATAAGGAAATTAAGGCTTAGTTTTATTTGATCCTCACTTCATCCAAGTGGCACAGAGGAAAGAGCACTGGGCCCAGAGTTAAGAAGACTCAGCTTCCTGAGTTCAAATCCTGCCTCAGACACTGACTAGGTGTGTGACCCTGGATAAGTCACCTACCCCTGTTTGCCTCAGTTTCCTCATCTATAAAATGAGCTGGAAAAGGAAATGGCAAACCACTCCAGTATCTTTACCAAGAAAACCCCAGATGGGGCCCTGGTGCAGTACGAGTTGGACAAGAGTGAACAACAACTCTAGGAAGTAGGTGCTATTATTTATCCCCATTTTATGGATGGGTTATCCCCTTTTACAGATGAGGAAACCAAGGAATGCAGAAGTTAAGTGACTTGCCCAGGCTCACATAGCTAGTGTCTGAGGCTGGATTTGAATTCAGATCTTCCTGATTCCATTATCCACTAGGCCACCAGCTCCCTCCATTAATTCTCACCCAAATGTCCTCTACCCATCAATACCCATTTTGCATCCTAAATATCCTCACGCAAACATAACTTTTAGATTCAAAATAATCCTCCTTAGCCACTCTATCTATTCTGCTCCTTGGGACCCTTTCATAGTTAAATTCCAAATTGTGATTCTCTTACCAACAAGTTTGTGATTTCAAATTTGCTTTCTTGAGTTAGGACCTCTGGTACACCTTGTTTCTTGTTCATACATTCTGTATTTATGAATAGGCATGGTCCAGGAATTTTATTGTTGACTCCCTTCTTAGCTATTACCTCCTGTGAATTATTAGTCTTCCCTGCTAATATTTCTTCTTCCTGTGCTTTTGGCTACTGCTCTCTATGATTCCTGGCTTGGCAAATCCCAACATACCATTTTCCTGGCCACCTCTTCACTTTCCAAAATCGACCTTTGTCTTATGAAGTCCCCAACCTTAAGTGGGCAACAGTGAAGAAAAATGCCACCTCTTCCCATAAGGCCTTTAGCTTCTGGCCTAGAACTTCACAATCTCTAGTGACCTCCTAGGTTCTTTGTGGAAATATCATTTGTCCCTACATGAATCACCAGAAGAGAGAAATGGTCACCAGATTTTGCAAATCACTGGAGTTTCTCCATCATATCATGGATAAATACCTTAGGAAGACAGTGTGCTGCTCTATTACTGAATCAGACTGGCAAAGGGCTGCCTCAATACCCCCTTCCACTTATATTCATCTACCACTTATTTTTTTAATAAAATATTTTATTTTTCCCCAATTACATGTTAAAACAATTTTTGAACATTTAAAAAAAAGTTTTGAGCTCCAAATTCTATCCCTCCGTTCCTCCCTCCTCTCCCCCCACCCCTCCCTACTCCCTGAGATGGTAAATAATCTGTTATAGTTTATATATGTGCAGTTATGTAAAACTTTTTCCATGTCAGTTATTTTGTACAAGAAGACTTAGAAAGAAGGGAAGGAAGGAAGAAAGAAAAAGAAAGAAAGGAAGAAAAGAGCATGCTTCAGTCTGTATTCAGACTGTATCACTTCCTCCTCTGGAGGTGTCATCCACCATCATATTCATCTTTTCTTACTTTGGTCATTTCCATGTGACCTTTCTTGAGACTTTTATCATCATCCCTAGAAGCATGAGTTGCTTTTACTTAGATGGCACAGCTCTGCCCTCTACAGGAAGAGTCTCATGTTCATTATATACTTGTGAGCTCTGTGAGAGTAGGCACATAGTAGGTGCTTGATAAATGTTGGCTGATTCAATGGTCCTTCTTCCCTTCTTTCTCTTTATCACTTTCTTTCATCTCCCAACCTCCTGACATAGGTCAGGATTCACTAGTGAGGATAAGGAATGGGTTTAGGAAGAGTGAGGAATGATGAAAAGCGGATAGATAGGAGTTTATGATCAGAATGGGAGTTCAGGATCATGAAAGTGAGACAGGCATGGGTGATGGTTAAATCTCAGTTACGATGCTCATCTATCTGTGAGTGGTTGAGGCAGAGTGCAGGACATTGGGAATTGATTAGATAGGAAGTCGTGATGTTTGATAAGGCATCAATATATGTTGTGTATACCACACATACATATAGTATATATGTAATATATATGTAACTATGTGTGTGTAATTCTCGGCTCAAAGGGTAATTTGCATAGAACTCTCCTCATTGCTGGAGACAGATTATTTGCTCCATGTCTGAGTGAGGGGAGGCACTGTGGAAAGCTTAGGATGCTAGTGTTCTTGCTTCCCACATTGAGAAAGAAGACATACAGTTCTGGACTCTCCTCAGGTCCCTAAATGGAGAGAAAGACTCTGGGAAGAGGCTGATATGTGGAAAAACTGGCAACTTAGATCATATCCCTAACCTCAGCTTACTACACTGGATGCTTCAGGGAATTTCCCTTTAGGTGAGATCTAAAACTCTCTTGATTTAGCTGAGTTATCTCACTCCCAATAGGAAAGCCCATTGACGATGTATTGTCTGGTATATGGTTTCATATGTGTGTATATGTATGCATGCATGTATGTATATGTGTATATGTATGTAGTTTTTGATTTCTGTTTTGTTATTGACTTGGATAAATGAGTTGATTTCATTAGGGAACTGGCATCTGGCAGGAAGGGAGTCAAGTCTTAGATAGAGAGCTTGGGATACTTTCCCCATTAAGGGATAGCAATCAGGAGAACCGGTCGAACCTAAAAATTACTTCCCTATGACTAACTATATTTAAAGGATAGATAAAATTCTAATCTAGTACCCCCTCTCACTGAGGAGAGCAAAGTGGCCAGCCTCTGGCCTTAGCCTTCCGCTTCCCCTCCTGGCAGAAATCAAAATCTCCTTGGAGAAAGGATGGGAAGAGGGAACTAGAGATACCTATTTTTGCCTCGCTGTGAGTCATATTTAGACAGATCCATGTGGACTCACATAACCTACTTGGGCATCACCAAAACTGCACAGCACACAGCAGCCTGCAAACAACCATCCTACTTGTGCATTTATGTGTGTGTATCTATATCTGTGATTATGTGTGTTAGTATTTATTACTAACATGTATTTATTTATTAAGTTTTTTCATGATGTGCCAAGTACTAAACACTGGGAATACAAATCAGGCAGAAAGAAAGACAGCCCCTGTCCTCAAGGAGCCTACATTCTGATGGGGAAAGATAACTCATGAAAGGAAGCTGAAAAGGGGAAGGGGAGACACAAAGGTACCCAAGGTGGCAGCATGGTAGAGACAAAGATGATGGCACCAAGTGTAAATGCAGCCAGGGTCTTGGGAGGTACAATCTTCACGTGCTTCCTGGCATCTGATCTGATTTCTCTGCTAGCTTCACCCCACCTCCCTGGTGTTTGGAGAAAGGACAAACTCTGTTGGATCAGAACCTTGAAGGGTTGAAGCCCTAGTGAGATGATATTTTTCTTCTTGTCATAGGATGACGGCTTTAGAGATGAAAAGGACACTGGCTGTCATCTGGTCTATTTCCTGTTATGGTTGAGGTAGCTGAGGTCCAGAAAGATTAAGGAATTTGTCCAGCCAAAGTCATGCAGGCAGTGTCCATCCTGGATTCAGGGCCCAACCAAGCCTGACACTCCTTTTAGACTGTATATCTTAAGGCTAGTAAATTCCTACATCTTCTGTTTCTCTAATCCATGTGATTCAGAGTTTCTGTCAGCCTCAGTGTCCTCTTATGTAAAATAGGTACAATTATACCTGTCATGGGACAGCAAGGTGGTGCTATAGTGCATAGATCTCAGGGCTAGAGTCAGGAAGACCTGAGTTCAGATGTGACCTCAGACACTTATTAGCTTTGAGACCCTGGGCAAGTCACTTAACTCTGCTTGCCTCAGTTTCCTCATCTGTAAAATGAGCTGGAGAAAATGGCAAGCCACTCCAGTATCTTTGCCAAGAAAAACCCAAATGGGGTCACAGAGAGTTAGTTGTATGCTAATGAAAAATGGCTGAACAATAACAACACCTGTCCTACTTACCTGCACAGGTTTGTTGTGAGGATCAGTTAAGATAACAGTCAACTCACATACCTATAGAGTTTTACGGTTAAGAAGATTCACAACCACCTTAAGAGCATCATCATGCCCATTTTACAGATTAGGAAAGTGAGGCTTGTCTAAACTCATAGAGTTAGTAAATGTCAGAGCTTGGATTTGAAACTGAATCTTCTGATTCTAAATCTTCCATATCCGGTGTTATTTCCAATGCCCATGCTTCCTCCTTCAGTGATATGTGTGAGCATTATCTGGTAAACCACCGAGGACTACAGAAATGTAAATAAATTATAATGGACTTTCCCTCTTCAAAGAGGCAGCATTGATGCAAACAGAGAGCTGGCCTCTTGAAGTCTTGCCTCTGATGCAGGCAGGTTGTGTGGCCCTGGGTAAACCAGCCGCCTACTGGCTGCTTCTGAATTAATTAATTCACCACTGCCTCCCACTTAGCTTTATCAGCTTTATAGGCTGAGAACACGCCCATGTAGTCAACTAATAGGAGGTATGAACTAAGGGTGATCAAGGCCTAGTTACTTCGGTTCAAGCAATCAATCCATAAATCAAAGGCTCTAGGCTAGGTGCATAAAAAGTCTTCCATCAACTTAGAAGTCCCCGAAAGTCATCGGATGAGAGGGAGTGACATTGCTGGGGAAGCATATTCGGATTGGTCAAGTTCATTTAAAGTCTATGTCAAATGTACATATTAACACGATGCCTTTCCATCAGCTTTCTCTTCAAAATATGATTTTTTTTTTTTAGTGAGGCAATTGGGGTTAAATGACTTGCCCAGAGTCACACAGCTAGGAAGTATTATGTGTCTGAGGCCAGATTTGAACTCAGGTCCACCTGACTCCAGGGCTGGTGCTGTATCCACTGTGCCACCTAGCTACCCCTAAAATATGATTTTTGAATGGGTCATGTTATAACAAAACAACTGGGTGGCAGCTAGGTGGTCCAGTGGTTAGAATGCTGTCCTTGAGTTCAGATCTAGCCTTAGACACTTACTAGCTTTCTTTCTTTCTTTTGTGAGGCAATTGGGATTAAGTGACTTGCCTAGGGTCACACAGCTAGTAAGTGTTATGTATCTGAGGTCACATTTGAACTCAGGAACTCCCGACTCCAGGGCCCGTGCTGTATCCACTGCGCCACCTAGCTACCCCTAAAATATGATTTTTGAATGGGTCACGTTATAACGAAACAACTGGGTGGCAGCTAGGTGGTCCAGTGGTTAGAATGCTGTCGTTGAGTTCAGATCTGGCCTCAGACACTTACCAGATTGATTGATTGATTGATTGATTTTGTGAGGCAATTGGGATAAGTGACTTGCCTAGGGCCCCCCTCCGCTTACTAGCTTTAGTGTGACTCCAGGAAAGGTACTTAACCTCTATCTGTCTCAATTTCCTCAACTATAAAATGGAGGTCATAATAGCACCTACTTCCCAGGGTGGTCATGAGGATCAAACGGGATGATATTTGTAAAGCATTTAGCACAGTACCTGGCACACAGTAAGCATTTAATAAATGCATGTCTCCTTCCTTCCTGCTCTTTATAATCACAAGGCATAGAACTCTCCAGGTGTGGAAGAGTCCGATGAAGAAGTGGGTATTAGCCAGGACACATCAAGTGTAGATACAGCCTGCTCCGAGATGGTATGTGACAGTACCCCCCTAAATAAACAAAACCCAGGCTTTTTTGGATTCTCTTAGCTGAGCGTGGAGCAGAGTAGGTTCACCTTCACAAATGGCGGTTGGTGCCTGCCACATACCTGGCTCCCGGCCCCAGGCTCCTCAGAGAGCCAAGGCATCTTTGTCGCGTCACATCATGGGACTGTTAGAAGCTGAGTCAGGAGAGTTCAAGGGCTTCCCCTAAATAGGAGCTCCGTGGTGAGGAAGGGCTGAGGAGGCAGGGTTTTCTCAGAGAGCTCAGGGCACCTCACTAGATCCAGCCTCCACCTGGGAGCTCAAGAACTGGACCAGTCCTGACTCCCTGGAGAGGGGACAGCCAGAAAGGTGAGAAAGACCCAAGATGCCTGTAGGGAGCAGGGAGCAGGCGCTTCTGGATGCCTAAGTCTCTCCTCTGGTCAATCCATCTTCACAGCTGTGAAGTGATTTTCCTTAAGTAATAATTGCTAACATTTACATAATGCTTACTTAGGCAGGGGCCAGTCACTGTGCTAAGCACCTGTCTATTGTCATGGCAGAGAACAAACCCACACCTGAAATAATTTAGAAAGAAGGTTATTAAGTCGTCAGGCAGAGGCAGGTGGGGGGAGCCTTACCTGCCACCCCTCACCCACCCCTGGTAGTTATCTATTATGTAGAGTTGGAACAAAGATAGAGTAGCTGATTGGCCAGCTCAGAGGCAGTTTCTAGATAAGATATCAGGATGTAATGCTTTACATTCCTCGCATCAGTTTTCGGATCCCTGAAAGGGGTCAGCATAACCTGGGTCGCCAGTTAAGCGTTAAACAAATCTGATCTCTAAGCAACAGTTCTGGTCTCTCAGCCAGGTTCAAACAAAGCAATAAAGTTTTCCCACACACTTTTTGGATCCTAACAGCATCAACAACAATGCTGGGAGGTAGGTGTTATTATTACCCTCATTTTACAGATGAGGAAACTGAGGCAGGCAGAGGTGAAGTGGCTTGCCCAGGATCACACAACTGGTAAGTGACAGAGGCTGGATTTAAACTCAGGCCTCTGTCTGCAGCACCACCTTGCTGCATCTAAGGTCTGCCCCTAAATTCAGGTGGGATCATTTAAATCCCCTAGTCACTTAAGCTCCGGCCGCGGCTCCCTGTACCTCTGGGACCAAGCTTAAACCTCTGTGTTTGTATTTAAAAATCCTTGCCGGTCTGGCTCCTGTCAACAGACAGTCACCATGTCATGAGACTTAAATGAAAACCAGGTTTATCACAAGAGAAGTGAGCATGTGGAACCCAAAGAAGTTTGCGTATTTATGACAGTACAGTGGAAGAAGGAGGAGAAACCAGGAAGTGGAGTGGGGGAGGAGTGAGGCCACGGCAAAAGCAGCATCCTTTTCCCTTGGGAACCGATCCAGGGCTGGGGAACCTGCGGCCTCTTCTAGGTCTTTGAGTGCTCGGCCTTTTGACTGAGTCCAAGTTTTACAGAACAAATCCTTTTATTCGGGGGATTTGCTCCGTGAAGTTTGGATTCAGTCAAAGGGCCGCCCTTGAGGACCTAGAGGGCCACATGTGGCCTGGAGGCCGCAGGCTCCCCACCCCTGTGAGGCTAGACTGTGAAGACAGGAGGATCTGCTTATCTACGAAGGACCCCAGCTGCACAAGGTTTTGTTGGGTTTTTTTTTGTTTTTTGTTTTTTGTTTTTTGTTTTTTGCTTTTTGGTGATTCTAGCTCTATGATCCTATAATTGATTGAATGAAAGATCAATTTGAATCAGAGGGGAGCAGAGCCCCAAAGAGATGTTGCCGGTGAAGATACGACCCAATGTAGAACCTTGGAAAGAAGCTCTAGAAAAGATCAAATAGGAGGGAGAGTCATAACATGAAGGAATAAACCTAGAATCCTTCCCCTTAGCTGGAGATCTGCCCAGGGAAGTACTGTAAGTTATGGAAGACCACACAGATCTCTTGGGAATCTCTTGACCCTCTTCAGTTTAGATTCAGACATTTCTGTGTTCTTTCTTATATAAATGAAACTGTTCTCTGGTTTGAAGCTTTGTGAGTTTGACAGCTTGTACAGGGGGCTGATAGCCAGCCACCTTTGGAGGAGCACCAAATCCTGAGGGTTCTGATTGAGTGAGGACGATGATTCAGATAGGTAAGATGACTCCTAGGGGTGAAGTAGTGAGCCTTATCAGGACACTGCTGGTTAGGAGAGGGAGCATTAGAGCTAAAAGGTCGGTTAGTCAAGCATTTATTAAGTACTTACTATGTTCCAAACACTGTACTAAGCACTGATACAGGGAAAGGTAAAAGACAGTCCCTGATGTCGAGGAGTTCACAGTCTAATGGCTGCATTCAGAGGAGAAAGACCGTTGTTCTGAGCTCCAAGAACTGAACCAGGAGGCAGGGAGAAGTACCTTTTCCTCCTCCTGTCCCCTTTTAGACTCTCTGGCTGGGGGTGTTTGTCTTGTTCTGTGTCTCTCGTACTTAGCTTTAGGTGCTGGAGGTGATTCTCATGGACCAGAAGTTCAGTCTAAGATGATTCCAGGAATAAAGGTGAAGCCAGGACCTCAAGCCTAAGAGACCTCTTAGACTTGGAACTGGGACTGCAGGCTCTCAAAGGACCCAGCTAAGCTTTGAATTAGTTTTGTACCTTTGAAGTCTATTTCTTTGTGAAAGTTAATCTACCTGTTAGTGTTTAAATGGAACTGGGGTGCAGGGGACCCCCTACACTTGAGGGGACACCATCAGTGATAGCTGGAACCAATGGCAAAAAGCCTAGATGCCCCCAGTTCCCCTTAGAGGTACTTCCTTAAGGCAGTGGAGGTCATTATCCCTCCTCCTCTCTGCCTCCTGACCTCCTGGTTGCCTTCAAGTCCCAACTAAAATCCCCCCTTCTACAGGAAGCTTTTCCTACTTCTTATTTATTCTAGTGCCTTCCCTCTGTTGATTATTTCCTATTTGTCCTCTATAGTTTATTTGTACATAGTTGTATGTTCTCTCTCCGATTAGACCGTGAGTTCCCTGAGAGCAGACACTGTTTTTTGCCTTTTTTGGGGGGGGGTATCCTTAGTTCTTGGCATAATGCCTGGCACCCAATAGTTGCTTAATAAATATTTATTGGCTGACTGACTGTGTGTGTGTGTGTGTGTGTATATGAGAGACAGACAGAGAGAGAGAGACAGACAGACAGACAGAGAGTCCCTGTTGTGAGGAGCTTCCACTCTAATAGGGGATGACAGAACATTTAGAGGAGGCGTGATGAGTGAGGGAAAGGAGTTTTGTTGCAGGGAAGCTTAGAAAGGGGAGAAGGTCAGAGCAGATGGAGAGAGGACCTGGGTGAGTGGCCAGATGGCATTTGAAGCTGACTGATTGTTCAGTGAATACCCAGATATCTCCTGACTTTGGGGGTCTGCTGTCCTTTCTTCATCATTATGCTGACTGTCTTAACTGGGCAGTCTACAAAATCATGGGGATCCCAGGCCTCAGGAACTTAGATGACTCAGAGAAGAAGCCATCATACAAAACGCAATCAGTAACTGCACAGGAGAGTCACAAAGTCCTTTGTAATGACCTCCCTGAGATGTTTCTCCTTCCCCTCCCTGTTTCTTCTAAGAAATTGGTTTTCTCAGGACTCTGGGCTCTCACTATCAGCAATCTAAAAGGCATAGTCACAGTAACAGAGAGCTCCTAGCACCCATCAGAACAGGGTCAGTTTTCCTATACTGATGTTCACACCTGAGGAAGCCTTCCAAGCATTAGTGAGGACCTGTGTGGCCTCACCCAGTAGGCACAGTTCATAGGATCGTAGAATCATGAATCTGGGACTGGAAGAAATCACCTAGCAAAGGGGTTCTTGACCTGGGAGTCCCTGAAATTGTTTATATAGACATTTAGGTATTGAAGTGGATGGAGCTCTGGGCCTGGAGTCAGGAAGACTAGCTATGTGACCTTGAGCAAGTTACTTAACCTCTGGATGCCTCAGTTCCCTCAGCTGCAAAATGGGGCTAATAACAGCACCTGCTTCACAGGATTGTTGGATCAAATGAGATGCTATTTATAAAGGGCTTAGTACAGTGCTAAAGGTGAATAGGTAAATAGTAGGTGCTTAATAAATGTTTGCTTCTTCCCTTCCTATATATTGACAAGGTTTGTGAAGTGCTTTACCCAGGGCCTGCACAGTTAGTAAGTGTTTGAGGCAATATTTGAACTCAGGTCTTCCTGAATCCAGGCCTACTGCTCTATCTACTACACATTTATCTGCCTATATGTAAATATATGTGAATGCTAGATGATGAGGGTTTTAAAAAATATTTTGATAGCTGTATTTCTTTTTTTTAATTTTTTTTATTTTAGGCAATTTTGATTAAGTGACTTGCCCAGGGTTACACAGCTGGTGATAGCTATTTTTCAATATAATTGATTTCCTTTGTACATCCGTTTAAGAAGTCCTTTGGTTTCATAAGCCTGCCAAAGGGATCCAAGATACACAAAAAAGGTTAAGAGTTTCAGATCTACTATAAGCACCTTTAGTCTGTGAAGAAACTAAGAATTTAAATGACTCAACCAAGTTAACACATCAAGTTTCTGAGAAAAGACAGAGATAGAGAGGAATAGAGATAAAAGGAAGGAGGGAGAGAGACAGAGACAGAGAGGCAGAGAGAGACAGAGATGAATGTCTCTGGAAATACCACAGTAAATCAATCAAACAAGTGGTTTTTTTTTTGTCTTCAAACAAGTGTTATTAAGCGGTAGGAAGCAAATTTTGGAGATTATGTTTCAGAGCAATTGCTAATCTTTGGCACTAGAGGGAGTTTCCTCACTAAGAGTGAAATCATCACACCAATGAAATCACAGGTCCAGTAAAAAAAAAAAGAAGAAAAGGAGGAGGAGGAGGATGAAAAGGAGAAGAAGAAGAGAAAAAAAAAGAGGGTCAGGCATATGCCAGTGCCGGGTATCCAAGTTTTAAAAGTGAGACGGTCTCTGTCCTCAGGGAGCTTACATCCTAACAGAGTCCTGTAAAATAGAAGAGAAGGAAATGAAAGGAAGAGAAATGTTCTACTGTCGCTGTTGTTAGCAGCCAGCCTAGCTAAGTCTGGAGAAGGGTATCGCCAGCAGTGGGTGATTTTTCTTTAGCCACAGAAAGTCCTGAGCCATCTGATGAAGCTGGCAGACATTTCCATCTGTGTTTGGGGAGGGAATACTCATCTTTTGTGAAATATACAATGTTTTGATGGATTACATCACAACTGTTCTTATTTCCTCTTCCATGCCTCCTTGGGGCATGCAGAGGTGACCCCAGGTGCCCAGAGGGAGCACCAGCAGAAGGCAGCAGATTGTAGGGAGACTGGCCCTGGGTTTGCCAGTCAGAGGACCTGCATTTGAATCCAGGTGTAGCATCTCTCTCAGTTGGTCGGCCCTTTGCCCACTTGGCTGAAAGGGGTCTTTGGCTGGAGAGTTTCAACAGAGATGCAGCTGGAGAAGAGAGATGTAGCAGGCTCCATGAAGGGGCAGGACACCGGGATCTCCATGGCAGTGTTGTTCCTTGTTGGGGGTGGCTACTAACTCCACTCACTCCGATCCAGGGTGGGTTCACTAAGTCAGAACTCCTGGGAGTGATAATCCAGCCAAACCTGGGGAAACACCAACCTTCTCAGGTTTCCATTTTTACCATACGAGCAGAGTACTGTTGTCACTAGCATTCCAGCGATTATCTCATACTGTATCGCACTTGATCCTTACAACAATTCTGTGAGGTAGGTGCTATTATGATCCCCATTTTGCACATGAGGAAACTGAAACAGACAGAGGTTAAGTAACTTGGCCAGGGTCACACAGCTAGGAAGTGACTGAGTCAGGATTTGAACTCAGATCTTCCTGACTCCAACTCTAATGTTCTACCCACCGGTATCTACCCAGGTATCCAGATCTAGAGCTGAACAAGAACTGTAGAAAACATCTAGAGGCAACCAAGGGGCACAATAGATAGAGCTGATGAAACCGGAGTCAGGAAGACCTGAGTTCAAATCCTGCCTCAGACACCAGCTGTGTGACCCTGGGCCAGTCACTTAACCTCTACCTGCCTCAGTTTCCTCATCTGTAAAATAGAGATAAATACAGTACTTACCTTTCAGGGCTGTTGTGAGGATAGAACAAGATAACATTCATTTACAAACCTGAAAATACTATATAAATGCTAGTTTTTATTATTGTCTACTCCCTCATTTTTTTTTTTTGTTAGGCAATTGGGATTAAGTGACTTGCCCAGGGTCACACAGCTAGTAAGTGTCAAGTGTCTGAGAGCAGATTTGAACTCAGGTCCTCCTGACTTCAGGGCCAGTGCTCTATCCACTGCGCCACCTAGCTGCCCCTACTCCCTCATTTTGGACATGATAAAACTGATGATCAGAAAGGTCAAATGATTGTCTAGGGTCACATATCTAGGTGGTAGAAGCTGTATCCTCTGATTCCAAGGCCCAGACTCTTTCCACTGCATCCTGGGCTAAGTTGACAACCTAATTCAAAGTTTTTATGTCTTCATATAAAGATTTACACTCCTGAAAACATGGCCCATGCCCCAAAAGCATGTGCCCTCAAAGAAGAACACAATCTGTGAAATTCCTAGAATTCCTGGATTTGTATCAGTCCCTTCTGGGGACTTCCAGGTCTGGGAGAGAGGTTTTCGCAGCACCTCAGTAGATGTTTTATCATCATCTTTTTTTCTTCCTTTTTTCATAACAAAACCAATTCTATGTCAAGAGCAAAACCCCTGTATCCCATGGCCAAACAGATTTGTTCCGTGAGGAGTCCCTTCCTTTAAATCAAATGAGACAGTATTTGTAAAGCACTTAGTACAGTACCTGGCACATAGTAGGCTCCATATAAATGCTCATTCCCTCCTATTAGGCTATGGTGACATGACTAGAACTCACCGAAATATAGCAAGTTCAACAAGGAAGCAAGGGTTGACCAATAGGTGTGTGTAGGCACGGCTTGGTGGTGGGGGCTCAGAGTTCGTTTCTGATTAGACAAATCTACAGCTGGACATACCCCCTGACAGTGAATGGGTGTTGCCTTCAGAGTAAGAGTTGGAGGTAAGAAATAGAAGAGATTTTCTATGGAATGTAGAGAGCCTGGGACTTCTTTTGGTTCAGCAGGGTACCTACACATACCTGCCACGGTGGGCACAGGGCTGCCCAGCTCACATCTATTTGCTAAACTGAATCAGTGGAGTGGCAATTGACACCATCTGCTTGTTAAATAAGCACTATCATTTACTACCTACGTGACCTTGGCTTATGTGCTTTTGAGTCTTAACTCTTTACTATCAAGCAAGCAAAATTTTATTTATTAAGGACCCACTTTGATAGGCACTGGCGATACAAAGACAACAATGAAATTGTCCCTTATCTCAAGAAACTTACACTTCATGGAGAAATGTATGCATATAAGTATACATAAGACTAGGAGCCCTATGAAGGCAGGGACTGCTTCTATACATTGTGGCTTCCTTGGTGCATTGCACGAGTAAGGGCTTAAATGCCTGTTGAATGAATTGTACTATCTTTCTGTTTGATTGAGAAGGTAGGATCTTTTCCCTCTAAGATCTTTTAACCACAAAGTGTGGGATGGTTTACCTGGGGGGAGTAAGATGGGCTAAAGATGTCAAAGTTCTTTTCAGCCCTGAAAAGAACATGGAGGCTGATGCTTCTGCCTGTGACAGCAGGACCCAAGACAAAAAATCTTCTTGTTAAATATTACCCGGAGATAAAATGCACATGTCGACAGAACCCAGAGGAGGGTATGAAAGGAGGGTAACTTTTTCATACTACTTTTTATAAACTATATTTTAAAAAATAATTTATTTTTATCTATTTTTATTCTGGACTTGAAGAAGAAAAAAATAAATAACATTTCCATAAATAAAGTAGAACAGGAAGACTACACGTGAAAGTGGGACTCTCCAGCTTCTTTTAAGTATATAATTAATTCAACATATTACTTTCAAAACTGTCCTACTTGTCTGAACTTTCAGTTCTCTTCTATACATTTAAAAAAATGCTTTAGTGACGCTCTTTTTCGTCTTTCTTTTAATCTTTTTTTGTTGTTATTGTTGGACAACCCTATTGGTAATTCCCCTCTCCTTTTCCCCAAACCTCCCCAAAATTAAAAAAAAAACAAAACACAATCCTTTTTTTTTTTTTAAAGCATGCTCAAACAAAATAATCTCACCCATTTGCCATGTCCAAAAAAATCCCCCCTGTCTGGAAATGGGTGGCATAATGCATATATTTTTAAAGCCAGAAAATTCTGCTCCCTGTGATATGAAGGTATTTATTTTGTGATAACGCAAGTCATATGTATTATAGTTAGGAGTCAAAGTTTCTGGTAGATGGTGGCAAAGAGGGTGGGAAAGAAACATTCTTTGTGTGTCATCTTCCCCTGTTAGATTGTAAGCTCCCCGAAGGCGGGGACTGTCTTTCTTTTTCTTATACTCATCCCCAGTGTTTAAGCATAGTGTCGGGTACATAGTAGATGCCTAATAAATGTTGATTGTATTGTATTGTGTTGTGTTGAATCGCATTGGATGGGGTTGAATTGTATTGTATGTTAGGTATCATATCGTTTAAACCTGGGCTGGAGGGCCCAATGCCTTGTCCCAGCCCTGTTTGTCACCTTCTGGGTTCTAATACTCTTAGACTGTCCCAGACACACAGAAAGCTTTCCCTCCACCTCCACCCCCACCCCCACCTCCAAACCTTGAAGGAATCCTGAGATTTCTTATATTTTAGAGCTAGGAGAGTGTCTGGTTCAACCCTCTCATTTGGTAGGTGCGAGAACCTAAAGCCCAGAGAAGTTAAGGTACTTATTTATCTAAGGTCAAACACTGTAGGCAGTGAGTGAGAAAGCAGGGGGCAGAATCCAGGTTTCTGAACTCCAGTCCTGAGCACTTCTCGTTTTTGTATTAAACTGTCAAAGGGAAGGAGAAGGGCTTGAAGGCACTCAGGAGGTGAAAAGGATTCCCCTTTTTTCTTTCATCAAATCAGTCTTATCCCTCTACACTGCGTGGGGCTGTGGAAAGACTACTGGGTAAGGAGTCAAAGGTCCCAGGTTTGAATCCCTGCTCCACCATCTACCTGTGTGAACTTGGGTGAGTCACCAGACCTCTAGAGAGGTCTGGACTTCATAATTCTCATCTATAAAATGGGATGATTGGGCTAAAGGGCCACTAAGGGCCTTTCTAGTGCCAGTTCTGTGTCCCTATAGGAGCAATTAGGGCATACTATTCCCTGCACCTAGGAGAGGGAGGTGGCTCAGTAGTTACAGCATTGGGCCTGGAGTCAGGATTACTTGAGTTCAAAATCTGACCTCAAACACTTATCAGACATATGACCATGGGTAGGTCACTTAACCTCAGTTTCCTTAACTATAAAATGGGGGGATAGTTGTTGTGAGGACCAAATGAGACAATAGTTATAAAGTACCTGGATTTTTTTGGTGAGGCAATTGGGATTAAGTGACTTGCCCAGAGTCACACAGCTAATAAGTGTTATGTGTCTGAGTCTGGACTGGTGCTCTACCCACTGCACCACCTAGCTGCTCCTGTAAAGTACTTGAAACATAGTGGGTGTGCTATATATTTGTTCCCTCCCCTTCCCCACTTCCCCAATGACTATACCTATTTCTCAAATGAAAAAGTCAAGTATTGAGAGGACAATGTAAAAATTAGAAACAAATACTTCTGAAATTCTTTAAGTTCTTAAAGGGAAGGCATTTGCTGTGGACTAAACTCTTTAAATAAAAGTCTTTCCTTCAGTTGGTTGGGATATCAGACGTATGCCTTTGAGGCATAAACAGATATGGGAGGGAGGATTGGGGAAAGAGACTTTCCTGATATAGGGAGCTCTGCAGACAGGCTCTGCCAGGCCTGGAGTCAGGAAGACTCATGTTCCTGAGTCAAAATCTGGCCTGAGACACTTCCTAGCTGTGTGACCCTGGGCAAGTCACTTAACTTCTGTTTGCCTTAATCCACTGGAGAAAGAAATGGCAAATCACTCTAGCGTCCTTGCCAAGGAAACCCCATGCATCATGGAGAGTTGGACATGATTGAACAACAACTATATGCCAGGCACTTTGCAAATATTATCTCATCTGATCCTCACAACAAGCCCTCCTCCTGTTTTTCAGTTGAGGAAACTGAGTCAAACAGAGGTTAAGTAATTTATCCAGGGTCACATAACTAGTGTCCGATGTCAGATTTAAAGTCAGGCCTTCCTCACTCCAGGCGCATAACTCTATCTCCTATGCTACCTAGGTACCTCTAGAAATTAACTGACTTGCTTAGGGTCATATAGCTATTAAGTATTAGAACCAGAATTAAAACCCACAGTCTTTCTGATTTTAAGTTGGACATCCTATCCACTACCCCAGAGGCATCAAACTGAAAGTTTTATAGCTGTTTATGGCTGGCTAACCGCAGGTTTGCCACCTCTACCAAACCACCCTTAGATAATTGAAAGACTTCTTTAACAACATGACTAACATGGAAATATGTTCTGCCTAATTGCACATATTATGACCTATATCAACTTGCTTACTGTCTGGAGGGGAGGCAAGGGAGGGAAGGAGAAAATTTGGTCAAAATTTTTTTTTAAATGAATGTTAAAATTTGTTTTTACATATAATTGGGAAAAATATATTATTTTTAAAAACTAAAAAAGATAATGCACACAGATAATTAAGAAAAATTAGAATACCATTGGGGTCAAGTCTCATTATAACAAATAGTATCACTAACCTATATCTCTCTAGCATTGTGAAGCTCACAGTATACTTTCCTCATCCTGAGAAGTAGGTAGAGCAGATATCTATGCTCATGCATGCATGTGTATGGGCATATCATGTATATATATATGCACAGATAAGAATGTAAAACACATATAGGTCTAGAAATCTGTGAGTTTATTGCTGTAGTAACTCCTACTAATATGAATGGCAAAGAAATTCCTTCTACTAATATGGATGGGAAGATGGGTAACTCTTCTGAAACTCAAGAGTCTTAGAGCCTTGGCTGGGGCATTGAGAGGTTGAGTGATTTTCCCAGGGTCGTTTGGCCAATGTATGTCAGAGACAAGACTTGAATCCAGGCCTTCCTGACTCTGAGGTCAGTTCTTTATCCCCTACCCACCTTCCTCAAAGTACAAGTATTATTATTCCTACTTTACAAATGAAGAAACTGAGGCTCAGGGTAATAAAGTGACTTGGCTAGGGTTATACATTTAATATGTGTGGGGGACAGGATTTGAAATCTGACAGAGGATTTTTCTGGTTCTGAGTCATAGCGTCATACCTCTAGAGCTGGATGCACTCTTAGAACCATCTAGAAAATGGGCCCCATTTTCTTTTTTTCTAAATTCAATTTTATTTTATTTTCAGCTCCAAATTCTCTACCTCTCTTCTTTCTTTTATTTTCTAAATTCAATTTTATTTTCAGTTCTAAAATCTCTCGCCTCCCTCTTCTTTCTTTCTCTCTTTCTTCTCAATTCAATTTTATTTCCAATTTTGGGCCCTATTTTCTAAGATTATAAGTTGCAGAACAGGGGTTGATCTGTGGTGGTAGAAGGAGTTTCCTCACTGAGTGAGTGTTTCCTACAACAATTAAATGACAAAATCCAGCACTGCAACTCTCCCCTCAAAGAAAGGATTCAGTACCTGAACATTTTCTACAGTTCTATGGAATTTATTGCTAGGGGATTTAACCATATCCTTAAAAATGTTCACCTGGTTCATGGGTTGATGCTGAGGAAACTTGTACCCTACCCTGAGGCGATGCAGGGGTGTGGCCACCAGGTGTCGCACAATTCCCTCCCTTGGCCAACTAGACCCCATCATTGGAGAATCTGGTAATTGGCTATTTATAGGGTATGAAGTCTTCTTCGTGTTTAGCCCCAAAAGAGTCTCTCCTGCAGCCCAGGGTCACAAGGTTTCGGGGGCGGGCTTGAGGTTTTTGAAGGCCATCCAATCATATTTCTAGTGTGTGATTTCATGTATCAGCAGGTTGGCTTTCAGGTTTTGTTCCTGTCTCTGGGGCCGTATGGTGCCTTCCTCATCAAGGCATCCCTAAAGGAAACAGTCGAAGAAGAAGAGGTTGCAATGAGTGGGGGCTTTTTTTCCACCTTCTGATGCATAGTCCTGTGATCTGGAGTGGGGCGGTGGGGGAGGGTGGCCAAACAGAAACATAATTCACTTTACAAAGGTTGTGAGAAGGAACCAGCTGCTGCACATTCCCCCAACATATCCCCCGTGGGCCCCAAGCCACCTGCTTACGGTTGCTCTCTCCCTGAGAGCACTCCTGACTGCCACCAGCATTCTCACCTCTAGGCTGGGTTGCAGGGTGGACCCAGGCAGGGCTAATGCTCTCCAGAGTCCTGAGATAGTCCGGGCTGTTCGGGTGGGCCGCAAGCTTAAGGCAAAGGTTCTAAGGCAACAGGGACTTAGCATGTGCCAGGCAGTGTGTTAAGTGCTAAGGTTACAAATACAAGCAAGAGGAAAGATCGCCCCAGCCCTCAAAGAGCTTACATTCTCATGGGGAAAACAACATATAAAAGGGAACTGAAAGGGTACATGGGGAAAATCTGAGAAGGCAGCGTGAAATAGCGGCAGTGGAATGAAGATTGGCCTGCCTGGGCTTGTCCCCAAAATGGAGGTCTAAAGAGAGCTCACCCACGGGAGAAGGGAAATGGCATTGCAGAGAAATGTTCTAGGTTAAGGAGTCTCTCAACCACGCTGCTATGTATGCTGACAGATGGAAGGAAAGGGGGTGGCTGCTCTAGAACTGCCCCAGACTGACCCCAGACTGAGAATCCCACCAAGTGCCTGCTGACATATACAAGCCGGAGTGAAAAGAAAGGCAGGCTATGATTCATTAATAGAGGCAGCTCGGAGTCAGGAAAACCTGTGTTGGAATCCTGCTTCTGACTCTCACTATGTAATCCTGGGCAAATCACTTCTCTGAGCCTCAGTTTTCCCATCTGCAAAATGGAGATGGTAATAATACCACCTGCCTCACACAGGGTTGTTGCAAGAACCAGATAAGATAGGTTACATTAAAATCTTGCAAACTGTTATGATTACATCATTAAGGAAAGGGTTACATCGTTTTCACGAGCAGTCGCTGTAATGACAATATAATTGCTCCCATTTGACCCCAGGATACCAATGAGTAAAGTCATAGAGTCATCTTTAAGATTCCCTCTGCCTCTGCCTTCCACAATATTGGCCCTTACCCACCTCTTCAGCCTTCTTTCTCCCTGTGAACTTTCTGCCTCTTGTCAAACTGGACTGCATCTGTTCCAAACAAAATATTCCATCTCACACTACAAAATCAATTAAGAGATAGAACATCCAAGAGATCATTAGGAACTTTGGAGAGAGCAGTTTCAGTAGGATGGTAATGTCAGAAGCCGTATTGTAAGTGACTAGGAAGAGATTGAGAGCAGAGAAAGTGGAGGCACCTATTGTAACTTAGGAATTTAGCCACAAAGGGCAGAAGAGAAATGGACAAGGAATGAAGTTGAGAAAGGGCTTTTTTTTTTTTTTTATTGCTTTTGAATCCAACAACACCCATTAAACATTGACTCGTGTTAGGCAGAAAATAGGAGGCAGTGTGAGGTAATGGATAGTATGAACCCTGGAAGATCCAGGTTCAAGTCCTGACTCTGACACATCCTGGACAAATTACTTACATCACCACCCTAGGCACTTCTCTACGATATTGCAGAAAAAGTGCCAGCCTGCGTTGGTAAAAGGAATTTCCTCACCTGCAAATTCAATATGTCCGTGAGATCCCAGGTTTAGTCTTTGTCCCTATTCTTACCTCCATTCCCTCCCCCCCTAAATAGCTTTATTTACATCAACAGACGTGGAGGTGGAGGCATACTTAGTGACCATTGTAAGCTTCTTAGACTCCTAGGAAAATAAGGGAACTCAAAGATTTTCTAGGTCAGTTCTAGCCCTCAAATAGGACCATTTTAATTGGGTAGGACAAAGTACTCCACCCTAGACTAACTCATTCTAAACTAATTTGTCAACACCTTTAGACTTGGAATATATAACATGAAGTCTTTCTGGGTAGGGTTAGATCTGGGATTCATGCCAAGGTCAGTCAGTCAATAAACATTTATTAAATGCCTACTATGTGCTAGACGTTATGCCAAGCCCTGGGGATACAAGGAAACACAAAAGATAGACCCTGCCCTTGAGGACCTCAGGACCTAATGGGGGATAGGCAACATGCAAATCACTAGGTACAAACAGGGGAATAAACAGGATAAATGGAAAATAATCAACAGAGGTAAGGCACTAGAATAAAGTGGGGATGGGAAAGGCTTCCGAAAAAAGATGAGGTTTTCACTAAGACTTGAAGGAAGTCAGGGAAGCAAAGAGGTATAAGTGAGGAAGGAGAGCATTCCAGGTATGGGGGATTGCATGACTCCATGCCTACCACTATTTCTACTACACCAAGCTACCACCAACAGTGTACTCATATTCACCACCCTCAATGTGTCTGTTTTATTATTATTATTACTTAACCTACCCCCATCTCCAAGGATCCCTCCCTTATCCTCCCATTCCCATTAATTTAAACACCTTCCCCCCTTATCCTATTCCCTCCCCCTCCCCTCTAAAAATCCCTCTCTTATTCTCTCCCCCTTCCCTATCCTCTTAACCTTTATTTCTTTCTGAATTTAGAAGTTTTTTTAATTTATATTTTAGTTTAAACTTAAATATGAAATAAGAAAAGAAAAAAGAAACAAATTTAAATACTAAAACTAAAATAATACAAAATAAAAAAAGAAAAGAAAAAGCATTGCCATGTACGCAGTAGAATGTAAGAGAGGATTCAAAATATACAGCAATAAATTTCCATTTCAAGAAATCCTATATAGGCTTTATTATATAATAAATACTGCACGTTGTGTTGAGAGCTATCCATCTTTTCTTTGCTTCCTTGCAAGTTTTCTTTTGTTCTCTGCGGTGCACTTTTTGCTTTCCCCTCTCCTCCCCACCCTCCCCCCAAGGCTACAATTAAGCTCGGGGACACACACACACACACATAGACATATACACACAAAGATTCACACGTACACATATAAATACATATACCTATACACACATACAATTACACATATGTATACTTAGATATCTATAATTATATTCATATATAGACATATATATTCATATGCCTCTATGTAAGACCGTACTATACTTATTTGTCTTCTGTTTCTCTGATGGTGGATAACCTGAATGTATCTTAATGTGCAGATTGTTTCCTTTTTTCTTCCGTATTTCAATGGATCCATAGTATTATTAATGCAAGGTATCTAAGTAGCACAGCAGATAGAGTACCAGGCCTGGAGTCAGGAAGACCTGAGTTCAAATCCAGCCTCAGACACTTACTAGCAGTGTGACCCTGGGCAAGTCATTTAACACCAATTGCCTCACCATCAGACATTTACTAGCTGTGTGACCCTAAACTTAACCCTGTTTGCTTTAGTTTCCTCATCTGTAAAATGAGCTAGAAAAGAAAATGGCAAATCACTCCAGCATCTTTGCCAAGAAAACCTCAAATGAGGTCATGAAGAGTCAAGCATGACCAAACCAATTGAACAACATCATCAATACTGATCCACCAGTACAGCTCACAATCTCCAACTCAGGCTAAGATTCTCTTCCTTCAAGGTACATGCTCACTAAAAAATTCATTCTGTCTCATTCCCTATAATCTCCCCTTATTTAATGCCAAACTACCCCCAGGTGGCCTCTTTGATGCTTCAGACAATGGGAAAAAAGCTAAGGTCATCTTAGCCTTTGTTGAGATTCAACTCAAATTCAGCTACCATTTATTAAATGCATGCTGTATACCATGAGCTGGCTCTGGGAGTACAAAGACAAAAATGAAAATCCCTTCCCTTAAGGAGTTTACATTCTACCAGTGGAAAAGGGACAAGACTCAGACAGGGATGTCCTGGTAAATGTTAATCAAAAAGTGCCCCCAAAATGTGGGTAGGACACACTTGTAGCTTAATCTGCATCATTTTCTCCATCACTTTCTTAAGTCTAGACAATCAACAAAACAATAAATTAAGCCCCGATTTGTTTGTAGCATTTTCCTGTTTCTGAAGTGAAAATGCTCACACTGAACATTTAACGATTGGCTCAAGTAGAAGAGGGTTCCAGCATACACCTTAGACATAAACAAGAAAGCATAAGAAATAGACAACATAAACACAAAATAATGAAAAGGATCGGGGGCAGAGAATCACTGATAATTGGGAGGAGCATAGTGGTTTATATAAGGGAAATGATGCTCCAGTTGGACGCTGCTCTGGTCAGACATTTGAGATATTGTATTCAGATTTAGGTATCGAATTTTAGGGAGAAGAGACAAAAGGGAAAGCATCCAGAGGAGAGTAGCTCAGATGGTCAGAGAACATGCCATATGAGGATCAGCTGAAGCAGCTGGTAAAGAAGGAGGAGGAGGAGGAGGAGGAGGAGGAGAATAATCTATATAACATTGTAGGGTTTGCAAAGTGCTTTACAAATATCCTCTCATTTGTTCTACATAACAAAACTAGGAGGTAGATGTTATTATTCCCATACTGATCAGGAAATCGAGGCAGACAGAGGTTAAATGACTTTCCCAGAGCCACATAGCCAGTAAGTGTCTGAGGCTAGATTTGAACTCAGGTCTTCCAGGCTCCAGATTCAGCTACTCTATTCGCTGATCCATCTATCTAGCTGAGATGTAGATGGGACGTGATTGTTGTTTTTCAGTTATGTCTGACTCTTTGTGGCCCCATTTGGGGTTTTCTTGGCAAAGATACTGGAGTGGTTTGCCATTCCTTCTCCAGCTCATTTTACAGATGAGGAAACTGAGGCAAACAGCATTAAGTGACTTGTCCAGGGTCACACAGCTAGTAAGTGAGTGAGCCTGGATTTGAACTCATGAAGATGAGCGTATCCACTCTATACACTGTGCCAGGTAGCAGCCCTTGTATATATTTACTGTCTATACTGTCAATTGGAGGGGGAATTACCTTTGTTCTGCTTACTACAGAGGGCAGAAATAGACCCAGTGCCCTAAAGCATAGATCATTCTTCTGCTCAAAAAGCTCCACACCACCCTATTGGACACTTAAACGTTTATTGATGGACAGACATGCTCTTCAGTTTGACATTTAAAGCTTTTCACAACTTGATTCCAGCCTAGCTTTCCAGATTTATCCAACATAACCCCCCCCATTACTCACTCTACAATTTAGCTAAACTGTCCTTGCTGTTTCTTACACAATATATGTTATCTCCCATCTTTATGCCTTTGCACAGGCTGTGCCTCATGCCTGGAATGCACTACCTCTTCACCTCTACCTCTTAGACTCCCTAGCCTCCCTCAAAGCACAGCTTATGGAGCACCTCCTAAAAAAGTACTCTCCTAATTCAGTTTCTAGTGTCTCTCCTGTCCCTGAAATCACCTTATGTTTACTTTGAATAGATTTTGTTTTGACTTAAAATGCATGCAAGTTATATATTTCCACAACAGATTATAAATTCCTTGAGGACATTTTTTTGTTTTGATATCCCCAGATCCTAACACAGTGCTTAGCACATAGTAAATCCTTAAAAAAACACAATCAAAAACAAAAACAAAAAAAACAGACTTGGGATCAAATGAGAATCCATTAGAATCCTCCCTCAGACTCTAGCTGCTGGATACTGATTCAGACATTGAACCGCCTTCGGGCTCTGTTTCCTCCTCAGTAAAATGGAGTAACTGTAGCTCTTATCTCACAGGATTGTTTCCAGGAACAAATGAGATCGCTAATATGTAAAGTGCTTTGCAAACCTTAAAGATATACAAATGTTAGTTGCTGCTAATACTATTGTCACTATCTTTGTTAGCTCCCTTCACTGAGGATCCTCAAGCAGAACCTAACTGACCATTTGTTAAGGGTAGTGGAGGAGGGATTCTTGGTCAGGTACTGGGTTGTACTTGCTGACCTCTGAAGTCCTGCAGCTAGGGGGTATGCTGGCAAGGGCAATGGACCTGGAGTCAGGAAGACCTGTGTTCAAATTCAGTCTAACAATTACTAGTTATGGGACCCTGGACAAGTCACTTAATTTCTCAAAGCCTCAGTTTCCTCACCTGTAAAATGGGGATAATATTGGCACCTATGTCCTAGGGTTATAGAGGGATGAAATCACAGCTCTAGGTTTTGTTTGTTTGTTTGTTTGTTTGGTTTTTTAAGGATTTAGTATGTGCCAGGATCTGAGGATACCAAAACAGAAATTCATGAAGGGCAAATGGGATAACATGTGTAGCATGTTCCAAACCATATAAATGTGAGCTCTGATTATAAATTCCTAGACTAGACCCTAGTCGAGGACTTAGAATAGAGTGAACTCATGTTCTTCTAGACAGATATATACAAGGCTGAGGAAAAATGACATTGCAATGGGCAGCATTCTCCTAGTCCACATTGATGAAAGTCCCCACTTTCATCTCCTATTTGTTTCTTAAACTTAAAACAAATTGTTTTTTCCTTCACACCTCATTCCTGTCTCCTAGTCTTTTCTTTACTCTCTGTTCTTCCACCTCACAGATAACTTTGTTCAGCCTTGACTTTCCTCCCACTGTTTACCTAAGCCAGCCAGGGACAGCATGCAGACTTTTCTCCTTTTTCCATAACCCATTATACATGTGTATATTCAAACACACAGAGCTTCGTATCTTATCTACAAGGTGTTTGTTAAAGGTGTTCATAATAAATGGGGAGTTTTGGTTTTTTTTACCATCTGGTCTTAAGAAGTGGGACAGAAGGTTTTAGCTAGAAGAGAACTCAGTAGTCTAGACAGAAATATACAAGACTGAGGGAAAGTGATATTTTAGTGATAATAAAAATAGCTATATTTTTATAGTGCATCAAAATTTAGAATCTTAGATGACTAGGGCACTGAGGTTAAATGATTTACTCAAGGGGCAGTGAGGTAGCATTGTGGATAGAACCCTGGGCCAGGAGTCAGGAAGACCTGAGTTCAAATCCAGCCTCAGCTATTTACTAGCTGTGTGACCCTGGGCAAGTCACTTAGCCCCACTTGACTAAAAAAAAAAATCACACAGAGTGGTGTAGAGGATAGAGAACTGGCCTCAAAGCCAAGAAGACCTGAGTTCAAGACCTCCTTCTGACACACTGGCTGTATGACCCTGGTCAACATACAGTGCTCTAGGCAACTTTCTAAGAGAAGATGGAGGGAGTTATCCCACCTGCCAGTTCCCTATGCCAATGAAATCACAGGTCTAAACCCTGTCCTTTGAAGTTTAGAAAATGATGCCTTATTGTCTTTGCCAAAAACCTTACAGCGTTTGATCCCTACAGCATGCTTGTGAGGGAGTTTCCATGGGCATTACTAATAATTCCAAACTTAGAAACTGAGGCTCCCATTGGTTACCTGTTTTGACGGATAGAAAAATCTTGTGCTTGGTCTGTGAGTGCATCACTTGTCAATTTTTTAATGTTCCTTTTAACTCATTAACAGGCAGCCTGGTGATATTGTATAGTGGACCAGACCTTGGAGTCAGGAAACCCTGGGCTGTAATTCTGCCTGAGACTCTGGACATTTAAAACAAAACAAAACCAAACCCCTCCATGCCCCAGGTATCTGTTAGAGTATATGTTACAGACCAGTTGCTGGTTTGCACCTGTGGCTGGAAGCCAAAGAAAGTCTCACAGCACTAACTGGTAAAATGGATTTTTGTTATAAGGACAGAAGAAGCATTTATTAAGTGCCTACTGTGTGCTAGCACTGTGCTAAGTGCTTTACAAATACTATCTCATTTGATCCTTATAATAATCCTAGTGCTATTATGATCTCCATTTTATAGTTGAGGAAACTGAGGCAGACAAATTTGTCCAGGTCACATAACTACTAAGTGTCTGAATCCAGATTTGAACTCAGGTCCTCCTGACTCCATGTCCAGTGCTCCATCCACTGTGTCACCTAGCTGCCTCTGGGGCAGCGAATGGAGCACTGGACATGGAGTCAGGAGGACCTGAGTTCAAATCCGGCTTTAGACACTCACTAGCTGTGTGACCCTGGACAAGTCACTTAACCTTGATTGCCTCAAAAAAAAAAAAGACCAATTTGACTTTCTGACAACAATATACATCAAGGAGGGAACACAGGTATTCAGATTTGGAAATGACTAGAGCAACCACATAGTCTAATCCATCACTGAAAAAGGATTCAGTCTGGGACGTAGCTTACAAGTGGCCATCCAACCTTTGCTTGGAGACCTTCAGTGGAGAGGAACCCCCCTCCTTCCAGAGGCAGCACATTCTACTTCTGACATGGGAATCTAGGTGCAGAGGGAAGAGTGTCTGGAGGTGGCGGCAGCAGTCAGAGCACAGAGCAGCCAAACCAAGCATCTGTTCTGCAGTTACAAGCACACAGGATATGGGGCACACATCACAAGTACAAGATGGGGGAGGAGTAGCTAGACAGCATTTCCTCAGGGGAAAAAAACCAGCTAGGGGTTGTGGTGGACAGCAAGCTCATTATGAGTCAACATGGTGACATAGTGAGGAAAATAAAAGCTAACGAGATCTCGGGCTGTGTTGGGAGGGGCAGGGCTTTCAGGAACTGGGAGATTCTAGTCCTGTTGAACTCGGCCCAAACTTGCAGCCCATATCTGAGAGAATTGTGTTCATTTCTGGGCACTACATTTTAGATGGGGCCCAGTGTCCAAGGGTAGGAAGGGACCTCAAGTCCACATCATGAAGATGGCTTGAAGGAACTGGGGATGTGACGTGTAGCATGGAGAAGAGAAGACTGGGATTTGGAGGGGAAATATAGCAGCTGCTGTGAATTATTTCAAGGCTGCCATTTGGAAGAGGCATTGGACTTGTTATGCCCGTCCCCAGAGGACAGAGCTGGGAGCCTTGTGTTGCAAGGAGCCAAACTGAGGCTTGATGTCAGGGAAAACTTCCAAAGAATTGGAAAAGTCCCAAAGTGGGATGGACTGCCTTGCAAGGGGGAAGTCTTTAAGCAAATGCCAAATGACCACTTGTCAGACGGGTCATAGGGAGAATTATTTTCAAACAATCAATAAACATTTATTAAGAACCAGGCACAGGGCTAAGTGCTAGGGATACAAAGAAAGGTGAAAACTGTCCCTGCCCTGAAGCAGCTTACAATCTAATGGGACTAGACAGCATCCAAGGGGCAGTTATTGGTTAGTGTGGATAGAGCACTGGGCTTGGAATCAGAAAGACTCATCTTCAGTTCAAATCTGGCCTCAGTCACTTACTAGCTGCATGACCCTGGGCAAGTCACTTCACCCCTGTTTGCCTCAGTTTCCTCATCTATAAAATGAGCCGGAGAAGGAAATGGCAAACCACTCCAGTATCTCAAGAAAACCCCAGGTAGAGTCATGAAGAGTTGGACGTACCTGAAATGACTGAATAGCAACAAAGACAGCCTCCAAACCACTGTGTACAAACAAGCTATGTACAGGATAAATTGTAGACAGTATCAGAGATAAGGCACTAATGTTAAGGGGAAGCAGGAAAGGCTTCTTTTTTTTTTTTGTCTTTTTTGGGGGGGGTGAGGCAATCAGGGTTAAGTGACTTGCCCAGGGTCACACAGCTAGTAAGTGTCAAGTGTCTGAGGCCAGATTTGAACGCAGGAAAGGCTTCTTGCAAAAGGTGGGACTTGAGCTGAGATTTGAAGGAAGCCAGAGAAGTGAGGAGGTAGAGATGAAGAGAGACTGAGTTCTTGGAATGGGGTCAGTCCAGAGTTGGTGAGATAGAGCACCATAGTAGGAGACCTGAGTCACTGGATCAGAGACTGCATGGATGGGGTACAAGGTGTAATAAGAATGGAAAGGTAGGAAGGGGCTTTGTGGTTGTGAAGGGCTTTAAAACAGAGAATGTTATGCTCGATCTTGAAGGCAATAGGGAGCTATGGGAGCTTGTTGAATGGGGGAATGACCCAGCCCTACACTTTAGGAAGATTGCTTTGATAGCTGAATGTAACACAAGGGTTACTTCCTCCAGCCCTCCAGCTGAGAGGGCTCTGTCACTCTTAAAATTTTCCTAGAGTACTCTGTCTGAATCTTTCCTTTGCTCTCACTACACCTCACCATGTATTAGACACGCCACAATGCTCTGCAGAACAAAGTTCACTGTGTTACTCCTCAGGACTCGAAGCACCCGTGATGGGTCAAGGGTGTTTCGTCTCTAATGCTATGAGCTCAAGCCGTCATTCTCCTCTGTCCTCATGCTTGTTGAGTTGACAGGACTTCTATTTAACCAATTAACACTAATTAGCTTTTACTTCAAAGACTTAGCAAGAACAGAAGTACAAATATTTCCTCTCAACACTTAGGGATGCATTCTGTTCTATAGCATCTCAGTCTCTGGGGAGAGTAGGGTCATTCTTAATGCCACTTATACATAGCTTTGGTTCCACTAAGTCCAATGATCCAGTGACACTGGCCTCCTGGCTGTTTCTGACTTCCCTCCATTTCCCAACTCTGGGCATTTTCACTGACTGTCTGCCGTGCCTGAAATTCTCTTCTGCCTCCTGGCTTCCCTGGCTTCCTTCAAGTCTCGGCTAAAATCCCAACTTCAGAAAGGAGCCTTTTCTAGTCCTCCTTAATCTTAGTGCCTTCCCTCAGAGATTACTCCCAATTTATCTTGACTATATCTTATTTATCCATAGTTGTTTGCATGTTATCTCTCCCTTTAGACCGAAAGCTCCTTGAGGACAGGCACTGTCTTTTGACTTTCTTTCTTTGTATCCCAGGTGATTAGCACAGTGCCTGGAACAGCACAGTTACTTGATCAATACTAGTTGACAGACTGGGTGACTCCATCTCAACTATCCCTGAGCTGGACCCCAAAGGTCATCTATTCCTCAGGGCCTTGATGCTAGACTGACTGGCCATAAAACCTGCTATGAACTACCCTCTCAGATCTCTTGATGTCTCCATCTCCCGACTCACAAGGTCAGACACATCTCCAATCTTCTTTCAGCTGGAGGGTTAGAGAGCAATTTAATTGGGATAGCATTAAATAAATAGATTAGTTAGGTAAAATGTTCATTTTTTATTATATTGGCTTTACCTACCCATGAACAATGAATATTTCTCCAATTAATTAAATCTGACTTTATTTGTAAAGTGTTTTATGTTTTTGTTCATATAGTTCCTTGTGTCTGTTTTGGAAGGTATATTCTCAGGTGTTTTATACTGTCTAGTTATTTTAAACAGTTTAAGACAACATTAAATAATATTGGTGACATGTAGTATAGTTTCTCTATTTTTCTCTTTTAATTAAATCTATTTTAGTTTTAACTTTATCTGAGATCATGATTACCAACTGGCTGTTTTTATATAATAAATTCTACTCCAGCCCTTTATTTTACCTCTGTGTATATCTTTCATTTTTATTATGTTTCCTGAAAGCAATATATTGTTTTTTAATTAATTAATTTATTTTGATTTATCAACAATCACTTCTATATGCTTTTGAGTTTGAAATCTTTCTCCCCCTTCCTCCCTACCACCCTCCCCAAGATGGTGCGCAATCTGATATAGGCTATACGTATACATTCCTATGAAACATATTTTCACATTAGTGATGTTGTAAGTAAGAATTAAAACCAATAGGAGGAACCACCAGAAAGAGGAAACAAAACTCAACAGAACTAAAAAAAAATAGCAAATAGTATACTTTGATATGCATTCAAACTCCATAGTTCCTGGATGTGAATAGCATTTTCTATCATGAGGCCTTTGGAGATGTCTTAGATTCTTTTATTGCTGAGAAGGGTTAAGTTTATCAATATTAGTCATCACACAATGTGGCTGTTATTGTGTACAACATTCTCCTGGTTCTGCTCACTTCACTCAGCATCAGACCGTACAAGTCTTTCCAGGTTTTTCTGAAGTCAGCCTGTTCATCATTTCTTATAGCACCATCACATTCATATACCACAACTTGTTCAGCCATTCCGCAATTGATGGGCATCCTCTCAATTTCCAATTCTTTGCCACCACAAAAAGAGCTGCTATAAATATTTTTGTACATGTGGATCCTTTTCCCATTTGTATGCTCTCTTTGGGATATAGCCCTAGAAGTGCTATTGCTGGATACAATATATTGTTGAATTCAGATTTTTAAACCATTCTGCTATCTGTTTCTGTTTTATGGGTAAATTCATCCCATTCATATTCTAAGCTATAATTACTTGCTGTGTATTTCCCTCCTTCCTATTTTTCTTCACTGTCCTTTTCAACATATTTGCCCTATCCCTCCTCACTTGTCTCATTTATTTTTACCCCCTACCTTGCCCTTCTATCTCCATCATCCTCTCCTCTCTCACCTTAATCTGCCTATCTTTCTACCTTATCCCCAATCACCCCTCCTAATTCTTAATCTACACACCCTTCTAAAAGTCCCTTCCTAATTCTATCCCCTGGCCTTCTTATGTTTTTCTAAATTTAGAAGACTTTTATACCCTTCTAGATGTATATCTTGTTTCCTCTTTAACCCATTTCCCATGAAAGTAAGGTTCTGGCACAACCAGCCCTCCCCCTTCACTTACTTCTGTATCGATTCTTCCTTTCATGCCTCGTTTGTATGAGATAATTACTCCTTTTTTTATCTCTCCCTATACAGTTTTATGTTTTTAGAATCACCCCATCATATACAGCCCAACCCAAGCCTTTCTTTCAAACTACCCAAATAATGATGACAGTCTTAAGAGTACTGATAACCTTTCACATATAAGAAGTAAACAATTTGACCTTATTGAGTCCCTTATAACTGGTCTTTAATATTTACCTTATATTTCTCCTGGATCTTTTATGTTGACTTTTCCATTAAGTTTCTACTCTTTTTTTTTTTGTGGTCACAAATAGATGAAAGTCTTTAATTTCGTTAAATGTCCTCTCCCCCTCCCCCATTCAGGATTATACTTAACTTTGCTTGGTAAAGTTAACTCTTGGTAGGTAACCCCAGCTCTCATGCTCTACAAAATATAGTGTGCTAAGCCTCATGGTCTTTCAATGTAGTAGCTGCTAGGTCTTGTGTAATCCTTATTGTAGCTCCATGATGTTTAAATTGTTTTTTTTTTCTTGTTGCTTCCAATATTTTCACCTTAATGTGGGAGCTTTGAAGCCTGGCTATGATATTCCTGTAAGTTTTTCTCCTGGGATCTCTTTCAAGTGGTGATCAGTGGATTTTTTTTTTCCTATTTCTGCTTTATCTTCTTGTTTTAAAACTTCAGGGCAATTTTCCTTAATAATTTCTTGTAATATTGTATCAAGATTCTTTTTTTGATCATAACTTTCAGGTAGTCTAGCTATTTTTATATTGTCTCCTTAATCTGTTCTCCAGATCTGTTATTTTTCTGATGAGACGTTTCATATTCTCTTCTACTTTTCATTCTTTTTTTAATTATTATTTCTTGGTGTCTTATAACATCGTTAGCTTTCCCTTGCCCAATTCTAGTTTTCAAAGAATTATTTTCTTCCTTAAGTTTCTAATTTTCTATTTCAAGTTGTTGATTTTCTTTTCATAATTTTCTTCATTTTCTTGGATTGCTCTTATTTTTTTTCCTAATTTTTTCTTGATCTCTCTTATTTGATTTTTAAAGTCCTTTTAAAGTCTTCCAAGAATTCTTTTTGGGCTTGTGACCATTTGACATTTATCATTGAAAAAGGGGTGGCTTTTTTAGCTCCACTATCTTCCTCTGAATGTGAACCCAGATGTTCTCTATCCCTATAGTAGCTATCTATTGTTGGCCTTTGCTCTTACACACATGCTGCTGAATGAAGGTGAAGAATCACTTACCTGTTCTGACTTGGTCCACTACAAATTTATGTTATGTGACTTCAATTGGGTCTTCACTGCTGCTTGGCAATTCTACTATACCTCCTTTATTAATTCACTATCCCACTGTCCATGTTGGCTCTTCCAAACCTTTTCATCCCTCCTTAACTTTCTCATGGCTCCCCCTTCCCTCACTCGCTCTGCTGAGAACCTTGATTCATGTTTTACAGAAAAAAAATTGAAGCCATTAGCTATGAGCTCCTCATTCTTCCTTCTTCCATTTCCTAACATTCAGGTGCCTTCCACCACTCTCCTTTCCTTCATCCCTGTCTCACATGAAGAAGTAGCCTTACTCCTGACCAAGGCTAACCTCTCAACCTGTATAAGTGATCCCATTCCATCCCATTTCCTGTAACAAATTGCCCCTCTGTCATCCTCACTCTTTCATTTATTTTCTTTTCTCCCCATTTTATTCATTTATTTATTTCCTTATTCATTTATTCATTTATTTTTAACATTCATTTAAAAATTTTTTCAGTTCCAACTTCACTCTTGCTCCTCCCCCACCCATAGAGAAGGCAAGTAATATATCAATTATACATGTTTCACTTATTTTCAATCTTTCCCTCTCTATTGCCTCAATTCCTACTGCCCAGAAACATGCCCATTATCTCCATCCTGAAAAACCCTCACCTGATGCTTCCATCCCTGCTAACTATGGTTCTACATTTCTTCTGCCCTTTGTAGCTGAAGTCCTGGAAAAGACTTTC
The DNA here is from genome assembly GCF_900497805.2 of Vombatus ursinus. NCBI lineage: Eukaryota > Metazoa > Chordata > Mammalia > Diprotodontia > Vombatidae > Vombatus > Vombatus ursinus. Next base: position 241,636 of record NW_020954267.1, read on the forward strand.
CACTTTCTCTCCTCTTACTCTCTTCTTATACCCTTACAATACTACTTTTGACCTTAATATTCCACTGAAACTGCTCTTTCCAAAATGACTAATGACCTCTTAGTTTCCAAATCCAATGGCCTTTTGTCAATCCTCCATGCTCCTTGACCTCTCTGAAGCTTTCAACACTATTGATCATTCTCTTCTCCTTGAAGCTTTCTTCTCTTTAGGTTTTCAGGTTACTTTCTCTCTCTCCTCTGGTTTTTCTCCTACTTCCCTGACCACTCCTCTGTCTCCTTTGCTGGATCCTCCTCCGCATTATTTGCTTTAACCACAGGTGTCCCTCAGGGTTCTGTCTGGGCTCTCTTCTCTCCCACTCTATACTACTTCACTTAATCTCATCAGCTCCCCTGGATTTAAGTAGTATTTCTATGTTAATGATTCTCATATCTGACTTTTCTGCCCCAGACTTTCTTCTGCCCTCCAATCTCATATCTCCAACTGCCTTTCAGATACTTTGAACTAGATGTCCAGTAGACATTTTAAACTCAATATATCCAAAACAGAATTCATTATCTTTCCCCCCTAAACCCTATCTCCCTACCCCTTCCCCATTACTGTAGAGGACAATACCATTGTCACCCAACCTAGGAGTCATTCTGAATTCCTCGTTGTCTCTTACCCCTCATATTCAAGCTGTTGCTAAGACCTGCTGATTTCACCTTTGGGGCACCTCTTGAATATGCCCCCTTCTCTCCTCTTACACAGCCACCCCCCCAGCACTGGCTCTTATTAGCTCACATCTGGACTATTGCAATAGCTGCTGCTGGGTCTGCCAGCCTCAAATCACTCCTAACTCCAATCCAGCCTCCATTTAAGCCACTAAAGTGAATTTCCAAAAGTTCAGGTCCGATTATGTCACCCCCTTACTCAGTAAAAATTGGTGGTTCCCTATTGCCTCCAAAAACAAATACAAAATCCTCTATTTGTCATTCAAAGCCCTTCAAAACTTGTGCTCTCCTACCTTTCCAGTCTTCTCACAACTTACTCCCCCGCACATATTTTTTGATCCAGTGATGCTGTCCTTCTGGCTGTTCCATAAACAAGACACTCCATCTCTCAACTCTGGGCATTTTCTCTGGCTGTCCTCTATGTTTGGAATATTCTTCCTTAACTCAGACTGATTTCCCTTTCTTTAAGTCCCAGCTAAAATCTTACCTTCTATGGGAAACTTCCCCTAACGCCTCTTAATTACAGTGCCTTCCCTCTTAATTATTTTCTATTTATCCTGTATATAGCTTGCTTTGTCTGTATTTATTTGTCTACTGTCCATTAAATTGTAAGCTCTTTGAGGGTAGGGATTGTCTTTTGCTTCTTTTTGTAGCCCCAGTATCTGTCATACAGTAGGCACATCTCCAGTAGTCCTGATCTGTATTTTTTCACTGAACCCAAATGGCTCTGGAGGAGAAAGTGAGGCTGGTGACTTTGCACAGCCCTCCCTCACTTAAATCCAATTTACTTGCATGTCATAACATAACCTCCCTGATGTCATGGTCCTCTTCCAGAACGAAGGATGAACAACCACAAGGCACTTAATAAATATTTATTGGTCGATTGATTCCCTCAGTTTCCTTTTCCATGAAATGTAGATAATACTAGCACCAACCTCTCCGGATTGCTATGAGAATAATATTGGTAGAGCATTTTGCAAACTTTAAAGTGCTATATCAATGCTAGCTATTATTATTTTTGAAAGAAGACAGGTCCAATTATAGCGCCAGAGCCTAGAGGGCACTCCCCAGTGTCCTCTGAGGCCCCAGTAGCTCACCAAAGACACTCCTGAGTGATGGTAGGGGAAAAAATGAGCAATCTGGGCAATCAAGGGTGGCATAATAAACTCAATGATTTTTGCCAAAGCACATTCCGTAAATCAGTAATGGGGATCTTGTAAGGCAAGCGCTGAAGAGCCAAAGTAAATAGAATCCAAACTGGAGAGGTGATTGCCTTTGTGGTTAATATCATCTAGCATGTTTATTATCTGACAGGAACAAGGAAGACACACAGGTATCCCATGATAATGACTCATACTTTTGGCATTAAGGGCTTGAGAACGCAACCAAGACTCAGGTCAGGCCTTCAGTTGGCAGTAGGCAGAGAGGATGTTAGGCTGACATCTCACTGCAGTAAGTATTTACGGATTTGATTTGATTTTGAAATAGAATCAGTACCCCAGCTGATGTTGACCAGATCTCTCCAAAGGAGACCCAGCCTCAAAGTTTTATACAGTTCCCAAAGATTTTATGAACCTGTGAAAAAGTCAGTTCTCCCCTTATAGATTTCCTATCTGCCAGTTGGCTCCACCTCTTACAAATGTCCTTGCCTTTAGTTTCCCAGAGTTTCTTTCTTTTTTTTTTTTAACTATTTTCTAAGTCTCCCTGAACAGCAAACCCTAGTTCATGGCAATAATTTGGATCATGGAGTTCAAGGTGGGATCTTAGCTTCCAGGGTTCAGCTTATCCAAACCCTAATTACCTTTCTCCCCTTACCATGGCCACCATTTTGGAGATCCCAATTTCAATACCAGCCTTCCACTTTGCCTTCTACCCTTTGTCTCCATATACTTCAGATCACAAAAATGCCTTTATTATTATTTTAAGGGTTATTTTTATTTTTAAGGGTTATTATTATTTTTAAAATAAACTTAACTGATGACCTCTCTTTTTTATAAGTCATTTCTGGAAATTGCTTCCCTTCTCCTTTCCTCCATAGTGAAACCCTCTCATAACAAAGAAAATCAGTTAAACAAAAACAAGTGATAAGACAATATTCATGTCTTGATAGAGTAAGTAGCCTTCTGCTCTGGTCATCCCCTGCCCCTCAGCTGAGAGGAGGGAGGTATTTTAGCTCGTCATAATTGGTTCCCCAGACCACTGTTGGCTTTTCAGCCTGCTCAGAGGTCAGCTTCCTTTCATCTGTTTTTTAATTTATATCATTGTAGTCATTGTGCATGTTGTTTTCCTACTTTTGCTTATTTCATTCTGTAGTACTTTGCACAAATCATCTCTAGGGATTCTCCACAAGGGGGAAATAGATGTTATACACATAGTATGTATTTTATATTCAGAATATATATTCAGGAAAAATAATCAATGGTGCCTTCAAAGGAAATCTACCTCACCTCAGACTGAGGAGTCCCTGAGTTTTCCAGCCTAATCCTGAACTAAAGCCTGGTCCATGATCCTTTCATGCCTGGGCATTCTTTGGCTCTGCTCCTGGACCAAGATGACAATGGCTTCTTCCATCTTAAAACAACTAACTCCATACCAGTTAGACTCTCTGAATTGAGTTCATTGATTAATTCTCGTAATCCCTGGTCAATCAAAAATAAATTCCTTGAGAGTAAGGGCTATTTCATGTTTGGTGTTTGTTTCATTTTTTCATTTTGACTTTAGTGCCTGGTACATAGTAGCCAGTTAATAAATGCTAACTGGTTGACAGATTGATTCTCAGGCCATCAAAATCATCCTGATGGCTTAGGGGTACTGTACCACTGCTTTCATACGATCACTTAATTCATTAACTACAGATCCCTCCTCCTTCTGTTGCAATTGGGAGTGAGATTGGAGCACTTTCACATGAAGTTGTTCCCAAAGATGGCCTTTTATTTACGGCATCTCCTATCAGCCATTTTGTTTATGTCCACCCTGTGCTCTGCAGCCTACAGTGAGGTCTCTTTTCTAAGAGGATCTCTTTGGTGAGAGTAACTTCTCCTCCCTCTTCTGCTTCTGCTCTACCACTCCTCACTGCTGACCTGGTATGTGTGTACATATATAGGGAGAAATTATATATTACAAGCTTGGAATTTGTTACTGTCAAATTCATTCAGGCTAACAGGTTTGAACTCAGAAAAACCTCTGTTGAATTCTTGGTTATGCACCCTCTTCAGAGCTGAAGACTCCTTTCTTATTGCCCACTTTCTTTCTCTAGAACCACCCCCTATTCGTATCAGAATCTTCTATTTTAGACTAGAAATGTCTGATTTTCTAGATGGTTGGTATGAAACTACCTGAAACTGCAGGTGTGGGAAACCAATCAGACTGCTTAGCCAAGACCGTCCCCTCCCTCTAAAATATTTGAGTGACCCTGATCCCAGAACTCCCACAATCCACGATGGAGGGACCTTCCCTGAATCATGTGCCCAGAAATCCCTTTCAGAGCCTGGTATAACCATGTGCCAAGTCCTAGAAACCTCTCCCAGAACCATTGTGGATGCCATCTTCTTTCAATGACCAGAAGACCATCATGGCCAACAATTCCCGGTCACTTCCCTGACTATCTTACCCTCTCCACACAAGTCTCATTTGGAATGTATCCATCTTAGTACTAGTGTGAGGGCATCAATGTCAGGGACTGCCAGTAAGAGTCCCAACCCTAGTATGAGGGGATTGGCAAAATACCCTAGTACCGTTCCCTTGTTCTCCCTGCCTCTGACTTCCCTTAAACATGCCAACTAAGAGAACTTAGCGCTTTCACCAATGACTGATGAAGCCCCTTTGGGCCCCCATAAAAGACCTTCACATTGCCTAGGCTGAGTAGAGGGTAAGGGGAGCATATTGGGGTGATCAAGTTTTGTTCATGTAGCAAAAAGAAAGGTGGGCTCCTAAAATAGATTCATCATTTGAATGATGATAATGATAATTTGTGTTTACATAGCACTTTTAGGTTTGCAAAATGCTGTACACAGGTTATCTCATTTGATTCTTGCAACAACCCTGTGAGGCAGCTGATATGAGCAGCCCCATTTTACAGAGGAGGAAACTGAGGTTGAGAAAGGTTAGGTGACTTGCACAGGGTCACCCAGATGAGGCAGGATTTTAATTCATTTGCCTAGGTAGTTCTCTTGTTCTTTTGCCCTCTTCTCCCCCATTTCTTAGGCAATAGTTACCCTACCCAGCTATTCCATAAAGAATTGTTAGTTCACCGCAGCACATGATAACCTTGTCCTCAAGAGTCCTTGAAAGATATAATATGCTTTTGATTACCTGGTTGAATCTAGTTGTGAGACTATCCAGAAGAGACAGGAAGATCTTGGCATAGGGAATAGCAAAGCCTTGTGAGATTTTGTTGCTGAAGGTGCCATGGGCATCAATAGGAGAAAAAGGTTGACCAGTTTGGGCTGAAGAGAATCTCTCCCTTTATCACCTCGGCCTTGATATGGCCTTGGAAGACTACGAAGAAGAATGAGAGTCTGTAAGATGGATTTTGATGATTTAGCTCCAGAGATCATTCATCTGCAGGCAAAACACTGGTTTATCCCTGAGGCTATAAAAGACAAACCCAGGGGCAGCTAGGTGGTGCAGTGGATAGAGACCCGCCCTGGAGTCAGGAGGACCTGAGTTCAAATCTGGCCTCTGACACAAAACACTCACTAAGCTGTGTGACCCTGAGCAAGTCGCTTAACCCCATTGCCTAGTCAAAAAAAAAAAAAAAAAGACAAACCCAGTGAGTCCAGTAGAAAGAGTCCTGGACCTAGGGTCAGAGGACATGGGTTCAAATCTTACCTCCGTCTCTTCTCTAGGCCTCAGTTTCCTCATCTATAAAATGATGACGTTGGACTGGATGACCTCTGAAGACCCCTTCAGGTCAAGATCTAGGCTCTTATGTGCAATATATGTGGATATCAAATATATGTTTATTAAAAACATCTACATTTTAAAAAGAGGCCAGTCGTTATTTAAACTAGCTCCATGCAGCTTTAATTCACGAATCAGACCGTTAACAAGCCTATGTGGCGTACTCCCAGTTTGGCCAGCTCACTTCTTGACCTCCAGCCTTTTGGTCTGACAGTCCTTTCAAGATTTCTTCCAGGTGGGTCATTCCTGCTTCACACCCCATCCATCCTCTTTATTTTTCCCTTGATTACTAAAGAAACAGGGTTATCTTCTGTCAGAGCCTTAGATGACTGCTGTTTGTTGTTGCTCTCTCGTGTCCAACTTTTCGTGACCCCTTTGGGGTTTTCTTGGCCAAGATACTGGAGTGGTTTGCCATTTCCTTCTACAGCTCATTTTACAGGTGAGGAAACTGAGGCAAACAAAGATTAAGTGACTTGCTCAAGGTCACCCAGCTAGTAAATGTCTAAGACCAGATTTGAACTCAGGTCTTCCTGATTCCAGGCCAGATGCTCTATCCACCACACCACCTAGCTGTCCTGAGATCCTTAGAGTTTGTCTAATTCAGCTCCTTGTTTTATAAATGAGGAGATGGAGACCCACTGAGGATAAATTACTTGCTTAGCTCATACAGGAAAGGAGTGGCTTAGTTGGAATTAGACCCCATGTGTTCTTGACTTCTGACCCAAAGTTTTTTCTACTATTTATCCTACTCCTTATAATATTTTTCTACTGTTCTTCTGTTCTACTTTTCTGCCATCTCATAGGGACTCACAACCAATTCCTGTAGAATTGAATTAAACAGAACAGAACGAAAAGCTCAGTTCCAGAGGCCTCTTTCTGCTGCCACTCTAATTAGGAGCTCCTCTGGCTTCCACAGGGAGCACTTTGTGAATCAGTCTTTTTTTCTCTTTTGAGTCTTTCTTTTTCCACATGATCTGAGCCAGCACCCTTGGCTCATAGACGGAGCTGGAAGGGACACCCCTAGTCCAACTTTTTTATTTGTAAATGAGGAAACTGAAGCCCCCAGAGGTTAAGTGACTTCTCCAAGGTCCTCATGCAAGCAGTGTCAGAGGTCCATTGTGAACTGGGGTCCCCTAACTGCTCATGCCGCTCCTACTCACTCTTAGGCTCTTTCTTTTTTTTGTTTAATGTTGGCCATTTATGCTTTGCTAAATTCTAACAGCTCATAGTAGATAGAGAGCTGTATTTGGAGTCAGAAATCCTTAGATCATAGTATCATAGAGCTAGCACTGGAATCAATAAGCACCTACTGTGTGCTAGGCAGCTAGGTGGCGCCATAGTGCACAGAGTGCCAGACTTAGAGTCAGGAAGACTCATCCTCCTGAGTTCAAATCTGGCCTAAGACACTTACGAGCTGGGTGATCTTGGAGAAGGAAATGGCAGATCGCTCCAGTATCTTTGCCAAGAAAAGGGGCCATGAAGAATCAGACATGACTGAAAATAACTGAACAAGGAAGCCAGGCACTGAGGATACAAAGACAAAAATTAATTAGTCTTTGTCCTCATGGAACTCCAATTCTCTTCAAATTCTGCCTCATATACATACTAGCTACATGACTTTGGATGGGCCACTAAACTTTGATGAGCCTCAGTTCCCTCTTCTGTAAAATGGGGTTAATAATAGCAACTACATCCCAAGGTTGTCATGAACTTCAAATGAGATAAAATGTGTAAAGCACTTTGAAGTGCTATATAAATGTGACTTAGTTACCAGCTTACAATTATCAGTTATAGTTATCATTATCAGTTATGTTTCTCCAAACAGCTTGCTGTTCTCTCCTTTCTTCATTATTTCCCACCATGGTTCACACATCCCTAGGGTTCTACTAGAAGGCTTGTCACCTTTGCCCAAAGGTCAAATAATTCACAGGACAGACATTCAGTGGTTTAGCACTTCATATGTTCATGATTTCATTGGTAAAGATCTCTGTAGAAGCTGATTTGAACTCCTTCTAGGGAGAGACTAAGCTTCAGGGGGCACTGTGGATCTTGGAGGGACAGTATAGGGCTATATGGGAGGGCTGAGTGATTCATCCAGATGTCAAAAGTTTGCCCGAACGACAGCCCCAAATTCAGTTTCTTCCAAGAGGAACCTCTGTAAGTACCTTTGCAATATCAGTTTATAGGCTCCTGTGAGTCCTCTATATCATATGCATTTTCTATAGGTGGAAGTAAAGGCTTATACTCTACTACCCTGATACATGTTACCTGGACTGCCCATATGGAAACTGGAGACCCTATGACTCACATTCAGAGAAATTTAGATGTGAAATTTTTCTGTAGTAAACTTTGGGTGGAGCCAAAAGGAGAATGACCCTTTTGAAATAGGCCTCCCCCCACCCCCAACCCTAGTTGGGATCAGACCCAGTCTGTGTGAACCCAGAAGCTTTTGGGGGGCACTGAGTGATGAGTAACAACTCGGTCAGGAAAACTGACAAGATCGAAAGATAGGGAGAAAGATGGATATTTCCATACAATAGATTTTTCACAATTGCACATATATGTCAGAGAAGGAGATTATCACCACAATGTTGTAACAGAAAGACATAGGCTTACTTAGTTTCAATTCCTTCAAGACTCATCTTGGAAGCTACTTCCAACTGGAAGCCTTTCCTGACCTCCTGATTTTAGTGTTCTTTTCTCCTCTAATTAATATTGCATTTCCTTACCTCTCTTTTTCCTCTGCTGGAGGATAATGCTATATCCTTTAGCAGAATGTAAACTGCTTGAGGGCAGGGTCTGGTCTTTATTTTGTCTTTGTATCACTAGTATGTAGCGTTGCACCTTTTCCAATGGAGCCTGTAATGTTATTGGTATGGGGAACTCTCTCATGAGGGAGTTCCATCCAGCTACCCGCTACGTTGACATTTGGCAATCACTGCTTCCCTTTCTAGATGTTCACCAACCATCTCTTTAATGTTCTGTTCTCACTCCTGTATTGTGAGGGACTGTCTGATGTTGGCAGTTGCCAGTTGGGCGCTGTGGCATGAGTAGGGTAGAATCTGGGTATTTTGGAAGCCGAGGCAGGGGCTGTGGTAGGCGGAGTCGTGGTGAACTGGGATGGGCTGGGTACGGAGAAGTCCTGAGGCAGTGGGCAGTGCTATGTGAGATAAGCTGGGTACAAGGAAGTAGCGGAGCTTGTGCTCCTGAGGCAAGGGGCGGTGCCATGTGGGAGTGGGACGGCAGAGGACTGAGTTCCCTTTGCTTAGTCCCCTCCCTATATGCAGCATCAACCCCAGACGCCTCCATCTTGTGACCTTCCTGACTTCCTGTGTCCCTTTGTGTAGCACTGACCCCAGACCCCTCCTCCCAGTATCTGAGTCTGACTTCCTAGGTCACGTACTCTGTCTATACACTAATCCCAGACGTCTCCTTCCTGTGTCCGGTCCTAGCCTCCTACGTCACTCCCTCTCCCTTGGTGTGCTAAACTCAGACAGCCCCTTCCGATATCTGACCCTACAATCATTGGCTAGTAAGCGGGCTGGGGAGGAGGGGCTAAGTAGGTACTTAGGAACAGGGGCTAAGTAGGTACTTAGGAACAGGGGCTAAGTAGGTACTTAGGAACAGGGGCTAAGTAGGTACTTAGGAACGGAGCGGTGGTCAGATCACGTGCTCTCTCTTGGCTCCTGCTCTGTTGCTCTGGCCTTGCTGCTTGGGCTTGCTGTGATGGCTTGCTGTGATGGCCTCTGAATAAAGCTCTGGTGTTGGCGCCTCCTGATGGCTCATCTCTGTGTGTTTATCTGGCTGAGTACCGAAGACTTGGAAGTGAGTATGACTCTGGTAGCCTGCTCCTTATAGAAGGAGAAGGTCGGCGTGGCCGGTACACCGTATAGCTTTAGAGAGTCACTGAGAAATTACGTGACTTGCCCAAAGTCACATAGCCACTATGTGTCAGGGGAAGAACTGAAGCCCAGATCTTCCTGGGCCAGCTCTCTAGGGACTACATCATACTGCCTCTCACACTCTACCTAGGAGGTAACAAATATTTGTTGGATTGAGTTGAATTGGACTTTAAAGTCTTCAGAAGTATGGGTCTGTGGCCAGGCAGCCATCCCTGGAGGTGACCATGTGGCCTTGCATTGGTCATCTCTCCCTGCAAGCAAGGCCATGCTCCACCCCACCAGGGTCATCCTTTGTGTGAAATCAAGTTCCTCTTCAGAAGTCATTAGGGAGGCATGCTGGGAGGCAGAGCTGACCATCACTTCCACCCTTGGGAACTTGTCAGATTTCACTCAGACTATGATCAAAAGGTTTTTGTTGTTTATCCTTCATTCTTGAGGATGACCATGACTTCAGGAAGGTGATGCCATGACATGCAAGTGAATTGGATTTAAGTGAGGCAGGGCTGTGCAAGGTCACCAGCCTCACTTTCTCCTCCAGAGCCATCTGGGTCCAGTGGCAAGATATAGATCAGGATGACTGGAGATGGATATAGGCTGCAAGGTAAGGGTGGCTGTGGCCATTGCTGTCTCCCTGTTCAGCCCTGCTCTATAAATTGGGAAAGCAGTGTAGACCAGCAGAAAGAACACTAGTTCTGAAGTCCAAGGTTATGGGTTCCAGTTCCACCTCTGATGGTTACCTGCAGTATGACCTTGGACAAGACAATAAACAGGCCTCACCTGTAAAATGAGAGGTTGGCCAAAATGGCGCCTGAGTTCCCTTCCAGCTCAAGGTCTGGCAACTAACCCATTGCCTGACTCCTGTGGAAAGAGGACCAGTTAGTGTTTATTATTAGGTACTTGAATGAAAAAATCTGAATCATTCTGTATATGTTCATATATGCAGATATAGATATACTCACAGAGTTTGGGTCCAGTCTCATTATTGTGCCCAAAGCAGGAAGATATTCCATTTAATTTCAATTAAATGGTAATAATAGTAATAGCCAACATTTATATGGAACTTTAAAGTTTGCAAACACTTTACATAAATTATCTCATCAGATGCTTACAATAACCCTATTTGGGGAGGGAGGTGCTATTATTATGCCCATTTTATTATTGTTGTTGTTGAGTCATTTCAGTCATGTCTGACTCTTCATGACCCCATTTGGGGTTTTCTTGGCAAAGATACTGGAGTGGTTTAGCCATCTCCTCTTCTAGGTCATTTTGCAAATGAAGAAACTGAGGCAAACAGGGTTAAGTGACTTGTTCAGGGTCACACAGCTAGTAAATGTCTGAGGCTGGATCTGAACTTAGGTCTTCCTGACTTCAGGCCTGGTGTTCTTTCCACTATGGCTGCACCTAGCTGCCCTATGTTCGTTCTACAGATGAGGAAACTGAGGCTGAGAGAGATTAAGTGGCTTACCTGGGGTCGTGTAGTTACTAAGTGTCTGAGATGGGATTTGAACTTAGGTCTTCCTAACTTGAAGTCCAAACACTCTATGTACAACAGGACTTTAAAGTTTGTAGAATGCTTTACAAGTATTAACTCATTTGATCCTCTCAACCACCCTGTGAGGTAAGTGTTATTATTATCCCCATTATCAGATGAGGAAATTGAGGCTAAGATTTAGTTAGGTATATGAAAAAAGGTTCACCATAAAATCTTACTGAATCCAATTCATTAATTTTTACTAATGAAGAAACTGAGGCCCAGAGAGAGTTGAAGTGACTTGTCCCAGTGTCACAAAGCTAATAAAAATCTGAGATGGCAGGCTTTGGTGACTTTGTCACTATAGTGTGACTCTATTGACTTTAATCCAGGGCATATAGTTCAAGCCTTTCTCTTTATGTACATATTTTTACAAAGCTCTGCATTTTAAAAGCCCCAAATAGAGCAAATGGAGAGAAAAGATTCAAGGTTCTGTGACGTTCTCCCTTTTCAAAGGGCTTCTTTGGAAATGCAGCGAATGACTCCCAAGGGCTTCTCTGAATATAATCAGAACAGAAACCTTGTGGTCAGAGCTGCATCTAGAATAACCCAAGACTGACGACACTTTCCTTTACTTCCTGGGTTGGTCAGTAGTGTTTTGCTTAGAAACAGTCACTACTTCCTTTTTTCTTTACTACCTCCTTTACCTACCCCCTCCCTTCCCAAAAAAAGATGCAAAAAAAACCTCAAAACTAAGTTATCTCCATAGTCCTACATGGAAAATAACCGGTTGCCATTTGGGAGGACCTGACCTTGACTAAAGCTGGCTCAGAATTAAAAAGCTGTTTGAATCCCAGAAATCTCTTCCTGTTTTACCACATTTCTGAAACCTAGGAGCAGGCTTTCTATCTGAAATCAGAATCATAGCCTGTTAGATCTAGAGGACACCTTAGGGCCTGATTATATAACCTAATTCTACCATTTTACTCCTAAGGAAATTGAGGCCCAGAAATAAGAAGACATTTGCCCAAGGTCATTACTACTCTACAAGTAGTATGTAACAGGGCCATTTGGCTATTTGTGCTGCTTTTCAGAAAGTCAGGACAGGCTGTTCACATATTCAAATTTTCACCTTTTTCAATAAATCCTGTGGGAAGTGGGAGGTTGGGGCCAAGTGGGGGCAGGGAGAGCAGAGCAATAGACAGAAAGTCTTTACTTCTTCTTCTAGGGTTTTCTGGGTCATGATCAAGGTTGGCATACAGCACACTGCCCTCTAACTCCAGATGGTAAATAGAAAGGGAGAGTTAAGTCAAGGGCAAGAGTCCTGAAATTCAGCTCCCAGCCTCCTCCCTGAGCATGTCATCTGCTGGACTTTAGCCAACTTGATGAGAATTCTCAGGTAAACAAGGCCTCTTGAACCTGGTGGGCCTCACCCCACTTCTAACCAACCCACTGCCCACGCCGTCTGTCCTTGGCATGTCCTCATTGGATAGACACCAGCTTTTGTGCCCTTCTCCCACCCAGAGCTCATAAGCCAAGGGACTTGTTTAAGAGAAGCAATGAATTTGATCACTTAGAGAGAGTGTATTTGGACCCAGAAAGACCTGAGCTCCAATCTGGCCTCAAACACTTAATAGCTGTGTGACCCTGGGCAAGTCATTGAACCCTGTTTGCCTCAGTTTCCTCATCTGTAAAATGAACTGGAGAAGGCAATGGCCAGCCACTCCAGTATCTGTGCCAAGAAAACCCCAAAAAGGGTCACAGAGTTGAACACACCTGAACCACAACGTTACTGTTATTGAGATAAGATATGGAAGATGCTTTGCAAACATTAAAGAGTTATGAAATTGGGGGTGGGGAATATATATGTTTATATGTATGTGTGTACATAGGTACATACACATATATGTGTACATATCTATATCTGTATCTATTTATCTACCTACCTCTCTATAAAATAAATGCTAGCTTGTAGGATTCTTGGAAAAGATCACAGAATAGGAATGACCACAGAATGAAAAGACCACAGAAGCAGGATGGTCCTACTTCTTGAATTCATGAGTCATGAGGAAACTGCTTTCCTGATCAAGGAAAATAGCTTGAGAAATCCTGTATCAGGAAGCTGGCCACTGTTTGCCCTCCTTGGAAAGGAGCCACTCGCCCCAGGCTCTTTTTCATCAGACCATGAGTGAATGCAGCATTAGTGGGGGATGGGCTTATGTTCTCCAGCCTTCAGAAGCCCGAATGCTGCAAGTCTGTTTGGGGAGAAAGCCTCAGCTTGCTGGGGTGAGCTAGAGTGCCTGGCAGCCCCACTCGTCACAAAATAACAATCCAGAGCTGTGGTTCCTTGGGGAAGGAGAATAAGGGCAGAACTAAACTGACCTTTCGCTGCATAGATTGACCGGAGCATTTCTAAACACATCACTGCAGAAAGAGGGACAGAGTCAACGAGTCAAGCCAACAGGCATTTATGAAGTGCCTTCTGGGTTGGAGGCACTGTGCTGAAGACCAAGGGTACTCTCTTCTCCAAACTGGGCTAAGCCTTGCTGTTTTTTTTTTTGGTTAGGCAATATGGGGTTAAGTGACTTGCCCAGGGTCACACAGCTAGTAAGCGTCACGTGTCTGAGGCCGGATTTGAACTCAGATCCTCCTGAATCCAGGGCCGGTGCTCTATATCACTGTCCCACCTAGCTGCCTCTGAAGCCTTGCTCTTATACCCTAATTGCATAATTAAATCTCTTCATAACTTGGCCCCTTCTTACCACTTCTCCAGACTTCTTACACTTTACTCCTGTCCACACACTAAAGCCATCTGCCTGTACTGGTTGCTGTTCCTTGAACTGGATATTCCATCTACCATCCCCATGCCTTTGCACTAGCTGTTCCTGCCTCCTAGTTTCCCTGACTTCTTTCACAGATCAAGTCAAATCCCACCTTTTGCAGGAGGCCTCTCCCAGCCTTAGTTCTTCCTCCAACTCCAGCTGTTAGCACCTTCACTTGTGAGATGACCCTCCCTCTGCCCCTTTATGTTATGTATTTACCTTGTTATTTATGTCCTCTCCCCTTTAGAATGTAAGTTCCTTGAGGGCAGGCCTTTATGTCTCCAGTGCTGAGCACTATGGAAAGAAGGGATAGGTTAGCTTTATAATGCAACTCTTCAAGTCTTTATTAAGCACCTACCATATGCCTGGACCCATGCTAGGTGCAGAGGGCATAAAGAGAAAAAAAGGGTCTCTGCTTTTATGGGGCAGGAGATGCATAATAACCTTGCAAAGGAGACTCAGAAGTCAAATAGACAGGTAGAGTGTCACAGAAGCAGACAATGAGAGTATCCAGGAAAAAGGAGTTGGAGATCATGTCCCAGCCTACAGAAAGGATAAGTAGCAGGAGAGCTGAGTTGAAATGGGCATCAGATTCAGCAGTTGAGAGATGTCTGTAACCTTGCAGAGAGAGGTTCAGTCAAGTGGCAGGTGTGTGAACCTTTAGTGGTGTCTGTGAGCAGGTGGAGGTGTCTGAACCCACCCGATTGGCAAAGGCTGGGAAGTAGGAAGTGAGGAGTGACCACGATGTGTGGCAGAGACTTTGTCTATCAGTTTGGCTGCAACAAAGGTGTGAGATCTACGATAGTAGCTGGAAGGGGATGGTACAATGTCAGTGAAAGTTTTCTGAAGGGTGGAGAGATTTGTGAGTGATTGTGAGCCTGGGGAAGGAGCCAGTAACTTGCCCATGGATTGGTAAGATTACTGACATTCCATCTTCCCCTTAACAGTCTTTTTTTTTTTTTTTTTTCCGGCTAGGCAATGGGGTTAAGTGACTTGCCCAGGGTCACACAGCTAGTGTTATGTGTCTGAGGCTGGATTTGAACTCAGGTCCTCCTGAATCCAGGGGCTGTATCCACTGCGCCACCTAGCTGCCCCTCCCCTTAACCTCTTAACCTGGTCTTCATGAACTTGTTTTATTTTTTTTTAAGTATTTTGATAATTATTTTTAATATAACTGATTTCCTTTGTAATCCTATGTATTTTATGCATTTAGAGAGAGTATTCTGAGAAGGAATTCAAACTCAGAGGATTACAGGATCATAGGATTGTAGATTTAAAATTGGAAATCTAACCCTCTTGAGGGGCCCAGAAAGGTTAAAACACTTGTTTAAGGTCACAAATACTAAATGAGAGTGAATGAAAGAACCCAAGAATTCTGATTCCAAATCCAGTGCTATTTGGGCTTAGAATTTTAGTTCAGCAGTTTACTACTTGTACAGCCTTGGACAAATTCACATGAGTTTCCCTGTCTGTAAAATGAAGGCGTGGGTCAGGTGATCTCTGATGTCCCTTCCAACTTATGTCCATGACCGTATAACTGAGATCCAGAAAGAAGGCAACAGATTCAAAAGCAACCTAGTTGTCTCTGAAAGGGAATCCTGATAACGACTAGAATTTTTCTAGTGCTGTAAAGATTACAAGCTTCTTTTCCCACAGCAGCCCCAGCAGGTAAGTAAAAGGGTGGGCTTAATCAAATTCCCCACTCTACTCAAAGTAAGTCTCAAGATGCTGAGCTCTGCTAACTTAGCTAGGTGAGAACGTGTCTATATTGAATCAGTCAATCACAGGCTTTCGACTCATTGTGGAGAGTCCTTGACCAATTGTAGTGAGTTTGGATCGGAGGAAACCAAGGAACCTTGTTTATACCTTGGGGGTCATCTATACCCTCTCAAGTCACTTTGGTCCTAAGAAGCTGGAGCTAGCATAAGGTCCAGAGTGCTCCAGCTAAACCTTTGTAAAGGAAGGCCTCAGTCTCCGTATCCGTCTCTTCCCAACTTGGAGGAAGACTCTGTGAGTTTTGAAAGGTCTAAAGGATTTTAGATTTCCCATCTTCCTTGCTTTTTTCCTAGCAGCTTTTTTCCCTTGTCCCCCAAATAGCCTGGCAGTGTCTGCATTCAGGGTCAAGGACAGTTGGGATATCAATTCAAGGCTCTACAAAGAGCTACCTTATCTTGAGGATTCCAGCAAAAGGACTTCAAAGAACTGTGAGTTACCCTTTATTCACATATATTTTTTAAGCTTGAGCCCACTTTCCCCTGTATTGTTCATGTACTGATGGGAGAGTGTCACTGATTTTTGGGGAGAAAGTTTGGTGCCAATTGTTTTTACTGCACTACTTTAGTAAATACTCCTTTCTAAAAGCTAATTAAGTCTGGCTGAGTAATTGATAATTAACCCATAATCTCATGGTGGGATAACCCAATAAACCCACGGTGGGAAATACACCATTAGGAGCTTGTGAACTGTATAGAATTAGAACTGAATAGAATTGTATAGAACTGCATAGAATTGTATAATTGTATTAGAACTGTATAGAATTAGAAAAGAATACCGCCCCCTCCCATTACAGCCCCATAGGAGAGGTAGTAGCTACACTGTGGGGACCCAGCCTGCAGGTGAGAATGGGAGTTGGGATAATCCCCTCGGAGCATGGACTCACTGCATAAATATTACCATCCTTATTTTACAGATGAAGTTGGTGTTGTCCAGGTGTTGGTTGGCACTAACCTAATTCCCCTGCTGTTGTACATCTATTTCCTTCTGTTTCCAGTGTTTGATGGATGGAGTTAAATTGCTGTCTTTGGGAGAGTTCTTCTCTTTCATGTCAATGATTCACCATCTCAGCTTTGCAGTTTACCATCAAGAATTTCTCAAGCATCAGTGGTTGGTGGGAGCTGTCGAGTGAATGCAAGACTGAAACAACTAGGTCAATACATGGAACCTTCCAAAAGATGAACCGGTAAGGGAGGTCCTTGCCCTAGTAAATGACAGTTTGGATGCTTGTCCTTCCGCCCAGAAAGCTTTTGTGTCATCTCTTCCTTTTAATTACCTGCAAATTCAGCTTCACATTCCCAAGAGCTTTTACAATTCAGGAGAAGGGAGGGCGGCAACTCTTTCTTATATCTATCTTGTCATCTCTACAATATTATTCCTGAGACGGAGTAGTGCTTAATAAAAACAAACAATTCCTACTATCAAAAAGTTCATATTTCGGGGCAGATAGGTGGCCCAGTGGATAGCCTGGATTCAGGAGGACCTGAGTTCAAATCCGGCCTCAGACACATAACACATACTAGCTGTGTGACCTTGGGCAAGTCACATAACCCCATTGCCTAGCCAAAAAAAAAAGTTCCTATTTCATTTGATGGAAACAACATGTGAAGTCATAATCATTTAAGATCAATTGAGCCCCAATAAGGGCCAAAAACCTGAATTAATCTTTTCTTCCTGAATAAACTGAGAATGCCCCTTCCTGTGTCAACAGCTAAAGCTGACCAAGAGCATTCTTCTGTTTATGACCACTAAGGGGCCTTTAACCCAGACACTACCTTGATGGTGGTAAAGGAAACACAGATATATATCCTGGATCTGACATTTGCCTATCTTATTTAAATTTCCTTTCTTATGCTCTGGTTAAACATATGGAGACCATAAAACTGAGTAACACAGACATCCTGAGTCAGGGTTTAAATGTCCTCCAAAAATTGCTTGATTCAATCAGAGTTAAACCTCTGCCTCCATGTAACATGTTACATGCTGCTAACTTAAGGGAATAAAACATTATGAATTTACTTCTCACCTAGCTTGTTGTCTCTTTAACCAACTTTCAGGTCGACAGGAGAGATAAATAAATATAAATATATATGTGTATATGTATAAACATACACATGTGTACATGTTTATATTGTGTGTTTGTATATGCATACATGTATGTATAGATATAACGATAGTTGGATGGATGGATGAATGAATGGATGGATGGATGTATGGATAGATGCTAATTTGGGAAAACCTGAGGCTGAAGAATAGTAACCTGAGCTATCTTCTGGTTTGTTTTTGCTTTTTGGTGAGCCAATCGAGGTTAAGTGACTTGCCCAGGGTCACGTAGCTAGTAAACTTCAAGTGTCTAAGGTAGGATTTCTGAGCTATCTTCTGAAGGACGCTAGGGAGAACATTGTATGGATGGGTAACAGCCTATTCAAAAGAATGGAGCTGGAGGTGGAATGTCCAGTACAGTCAATAGCTGGTGGGCCAAATTAGCTCGTAAATGAGTGGGACTGATATTAAATCAGTTTGGAAAGATAGACTGGAGGCAGATGGTGAAAGCCTTTCCATGCCAAACAGAGGAATTTGTATTTGATCCTGGAGGTGTTTGGGAGCTAGGGCTACTGACATTTCTTGAGCAAGGGACTGGTGTGGTCAGAACCATGGTCTCGGAATATCAATTTTCCAGGTATATGGAGAATGGATTGGAAGGGGAGAGATTAAAGGTAGAGAGACCAATTAGGAGGCTGTTGTACTAGGCTAGGCCAGTGATATCAAACTCAAAAAGAAAAATGGTACATAAGGATTCCTGTGGGCAGCATATTGATTTAGAAAATCACATGTTATGGAAATTGTGGGGATGCCCATCAATTGGGGAATGGCTGAATAAGTTGTGGTTTATGAATGTAATGTAATACTATTGTGCTGTAAGAAATGATGAGCAAACAGAAAAACCTGGAAAGACTTGTGTGGACTGATGCTGAGTGAAGTGAGCAGAACCAGGAGAATGTTGTACACAGTAACAGCCTCATTGTGTGATGACTAACTTTATTGGACTTAGCTCTTCTCAGCAATGCAAGGATCTAAGACATCTCCAAAGGTCTTATGATAGAAAATGCTATTCACATTCAGAGAAAGAACTATGAAGTTTGAATGCAGATCAAAGCATATTATTTGCTCTTTTTTTTTTCTTCTGTTTTGTTTTGGTTTGTTTCTTCTTTCTTGTGGTTCCTCCTATTGGTTCTAATTCTTCCTTACAACATGACTAATGTGAAAATACGTTTAATAGGAACGTATATGTAAAGCCTATGTCAGATTGCACGCTGTCTAGTGGAGGGATGTATGGAGGGAGGTATGAAAGGAGGGGGAGAAAATTTAAAACTCAAAAGCTTATGGAAGTGATTATTGAAAACTAAAAATAAATTAATTAAAAAATAAAATAAAATGTGGAGTCTAGAACTTAAAAAAAAATCCCAACAAAATCACATATTAACATTATGTTTTATTGTATTTTTATTTATTTTGTTAAATATTTCCCAATTATATTTTAATCTGGTTGGGTTATATGGGAGTGTTCGTAGGCTGGTGTGTTGGACACTTCTGGTCTAGGTAAGAGATAATGAGATTCTGAACTATGGTGGTTGTGGAGTGAGAGAAGAGTCATATGGCGGAGATGTCATGGAACTAGAGTAAACAGAACTTAACCACTGGTTGGGTATTGACGCTAAGGGAGACTGGGAGTTGAATCTGGGCAACTGGAAGAATAGTGATGCTATTAGCAGAAAGAGGGAAATTAAGGAAAGAGGAGTGGGCTTTGGGAAGAAGATAATGAATCCTGGTTTGGGCATATTGAATTTGAAGTGATGATGAGGCATATGGCAGGAGATGTTGACTAAGGAGATGGTGGTATGAGACTGGAGCTCAAGAAAGAGATGGGCTGTTTCTCTGTCTCTCTTTCCCTCTCTCTGTGTCTCTCTTTCTTTCAATATGGGAGTCACCTATATAGAGATAAGAATTGAACCCAAGGGAACAGGTGAGGGCCCCAGACAGATCTCTGGGATATACCTAGAGAGAAACAATGGGATGGAGCAGACACATCGCTGTTGTGAGTATCAAAGGAAATAATAATTGTAAAGTGTTTGGCACATAGTAAGCACTAGATAAATGTTGGCTGTTATTATTCTTATTGGAGGGGGGTGATAGAAGAAACAATCTTCTAGAGAAGATGGGAGGCGATGAAGGAAGAGCCCAGGGAGGATTGGTCTTGGCAAGGTGAAGACCATGTCTTCCTCTGAGGCGAGAGTAAGAGGATGGGGTGAGGGAGGAGAACAGGGAACTCCCGACAGTCTCGATTTTCTTGGACAGGCTCATGAGGGGCGAAGGAAGGGGCAAAGGTCTGGTGTAATCAGTTTGAGAAGAGAAGGTTGGGAATTGCTGTGGTGGAGAATATGATAGGGAGTTAATTAGGGAAAAGCAATGAGATTGTAATGAAACAATCAGGACAAATATGGAGGGGACCCAGCAGGCACAGTTGTGTGACCTTGTGTAGTGGATTTCAGCAGAGAAGGCATAAAGTGGGGTAACCCCGGGCTGTGGTTGGGAAAAGCATGAGCAGTGATGGGGGGGCGGGGAAGGACTAGAGGGAGGCAATGGAAAATTGAAAAGATTAAGCATAGTGTCAAGATTTCAAAGGGATGAGAGGTCAGAGTGTTGGTGATGGAAATGAAAAGCAGGGAGGGATGGAGAAACTAGAGGTAAGGGTGGTGAGGAAGAATAGGGTGTGAAAATTGATGAGTTGGGAAGCCACAGTGTGCTAAGTTTTATACCTGGGCACAAAAAAACAAAACAAAAAACAAGCATCACAAGTACAAGGTATGGCTAGATGGTAGTTACTCTGGAAAAGAGTTAGAGATTTTTAGTGGCCTTCAAGCTCACTGTGAGAGTTAGCAGTGTAATGCGGAAGCCAGAAAAGCTCCTTCAGTTGGGTTGAATTGAGAGACAGAGCTTCCAAGAACAAAGATGTCCATCCCACTGTGCTCCGCCCTCTTCAGACCTCATCTGGACCATTCTAGGTGTTGCTAAGTGTCATAGCTTAAGAAGAACATCGATAAACTGGAAAGTGTCCAGAGGCGGGTAACCAGGCTAGTGAAGGGCCTTGAGTCATATCATATTGAGGGTAATGAACAGGCTTCATATCTGTAGGTGAGTTAGGGGAATGTCAGCCCCAAGCATGTGAAGACTTCCCTGGCAGAATGGGCAAATGAGGACAATTTTCTCCAAAGCCCTGAAGGCAGCTGAAGCAGGTGCTGTGGAGGGCTCAGAGCTTGGTCAGACATGGAAGTCACCAAGTTCATCCACTGCATCCTGAGCCTTGATTTTTGTCTTGCCGCTGGACTTTGATGACTGTAAGAGATAATGAGGCTGATGACTGTGCAGCTCTGCCTTACTTACATCCAGTTCACGGACAAGTCAAGACATTATGCCATGATGTCATTGATCCTCTTTGAAAATGAAAGTCAAACAATAGCATGAGGTTGGGTGGGAGAAACTGGGCAAGCTTAGGTAGAGAAGAGCACACTTGGGGTGGAGGAACATGACAGCTCACTTCAAGAATCGTTCGGGATATTAGATGGAGGTGGTGTTGGACTATTTGGCCTCAGAGGGCAGATCTAGGAACAACGGGTAGAAATGGCAAAGAGGCAAATTTAGGCTTGATCAGATCTGGCCAGAATGGAAAAGAGCTGCCGCAGAGAGGTGGTGGTGGACTTCCCCTCACAGGAGGTCTTCAAGAAGAGTCTGGGTGAGACCACTGCATGGTGTAGTAGAAGATTCTTTTGAAGTGTGGGTGGATGAGATGGCCACTGGGGCCCCTTCCACATCTCAAGTTCTATGATTCTTTGATATGTCTTCTCAGAGGCAGGAACAGTGGATTGCCCTCATTTGTATCCCCCACAATGCTCTGCACACAGAAGGGGCTTCACCTACATTTATTGAATTGAATTAAGGGAACAAGCATTTATTAGAACAAGGACTTTACCAATATCATCCCATTTGTTCCTTACAACAACCAGGATGTAGGTGCTCCTGTGGTCCCCATTTTATAGCTGAAGAAACAGACAGACAAGAGATTAAGCCACTTGCTTGGGGTCACACAATGAGCGGATTGGAGCTCAGATCTTCTTGACCCTAGTCCTAAGGGTCATTAAAAAGATGCTTGGTGAATGTCTAGAAAGGGAAGCATTTACTTGACCAAGAACCATCCTGGCTCCATCAAAGAACAGATCATGTCAAGCTAACCCCATGTCCTTTTCTGACAGGCTTATTACCTAGTAGGCTAAGAGAATGCTGTGGATATAGTTTGCTTACATTTTATCAAACCTTTTGGTAATGTTTTCACTTCATTTCTGTTTGCCTTAGTTTCCTCATCTGAAAAATGATGATAATAATAGCACCTCCTTCCTAGGGTTATTGTGAGGAGCAAATGTGATAGGAGCCTGGCACATAGTAGGCACTGTATAAAAGCTAGTTATAAGTATTATCATATTCTTGTGGGGGAGATGGGGAAATATGGATTAGATGATAATGTAATTAGATGGTGCCAGAACTTGGATGTCCAGAAAAGGATATATTGAATGAATGGTAATAATAATTTATATTTCTATGTCACTTTAAAGTTTACAAAGCATTTTCCCTCCAACCACCCTGTGAGTTAATTATACCTATTTAACAGTCAATGAAGTAGATTTCAGTGAGCTTCAGTGAATTGCCCAAGGTCACACAGCCAAGGTCAGAGCTGAGATTCGAACCTAGGTCTCCCCTAACTGCTTTTCCTAATACAGAATCACTGGGCTGGGCAGCTTCGTGGAGATGGCCTCCTTCTTGGACGAGTGACTATAAAGTACTTGGCATTTTAATCTGCCTCCGTTACTGGCACGAATAGGAACTGAAGATTTTTTCCGACCTACGACTCCTTTAAGGTTGGCTCCACCCCCACCTTGGACTCCGCCTTCCACCTTCCCTCTCACTTGGGAATTGCCCGGTTGCGTCATGGCCACTGCCCCACCCCTTGACAGCCAAAATCAGCCACGTATGAAGTGCTGCTTCCAGCCAATGAAAGAGAAGGAGCCGCCGTCCCTCAGAGTGGCGTTAGTTTAAACCAATCATCTTTCTATATTCTTGCAACTTCCCACCCTGAGGGGAGGTGATCACCTGTATTCTGACCAATCCTGTGCCAGATCAATTTCCGCGAGTTCTAGAGGCACCACCAATCAAATAGGAAAAATGTGGGGAGAGGAATCTTCCATTGGTCAGTCACACCCGGAAGAGCGACGGGCTCCAGGAGCTCCAAGTACGATTTGATTGGCACGCGCCGTGTTGACAACGAGAGAAAGCACGCCCTCCCCCCAAGACTCCGCCCCAGATCACTGAGTGGCAGTTATTCGAACTAACAGATAGGCTCTCCTCCCGAGGAAGGCCAAGATGGGCGAGGAGGCCACCCAATGAGCGGCCGCAGCGGCGGGGGGCCGCGGAGGAGGCGAGCCTTAGACGTGGCCCGGGGAACCGAGCTGACTGTCAAAGCAGTCTGGGTGTCGGCACGGCCGCCGTGTGCTTCTGCGCCCGGCCCGGGGCTTGTCTGAGGAGCGGGAAGAGGCTCATTACGGCGGCGGGGTCTCCATGTCCGCGCGGGCGGGGCGCCGCTGATGGAGCGCGCGACGCGCCGGGGCCCGCTCGCTCTGGCTTTGCTGCTGCTCGGGCTCGCGGCGGGGGCGGCCACCCTGGGCCCCTCCGCGGCGGCCGCAGCCCCGGAGCCGGAGCGCAGCCCCGAGCCCCCGGAGCCGGCGGCGGCGGAGGATGTGATTGCCTTCGGCCTGGGCGCCTCGGCCGCCCCTACTTCGGCCGCCGCCGCGGTGCCCTCGCTGGCAGCCGCCGAGGTAACGGTGGAGGACGCCGAGGCGCTTCCGGCGGCCGCGGGCGAGCAGGAGCCGCGGGAGCCCGACCCGGACGACGAGCCGGAGTTGCGGCCGAGCAGCAGGTGCGTGGGTCCGGACCTTCTGCCCCTTCGACACCCCATTGTACACAGAGGGAAACTGAGGCCAAGAGAGGCCGGGTGACTGGTCCCAAGGGGCAGAGCAGAGATTTGAACTCAGGGTGCTACCGTGGGGAAGAAAGCACGGGCTTTGAAATCGGACGCCCCGAGTCCAAATGCTCTCTCTGGTACTGCTTGTGTGACCTTAACCTCTCTGGGCTTTAGTTTTCTCATCCACAAAACGAGGGTTTGGACTAGACGGGCTCCGAGTTCACTTTCATCTCTAGATCTGGGATCCTCTGACTCCGGCTCTCCTCTTCTGTATCAAACCTATCATAATTTGTTGCTGGAATAGAAAGTTTAAGAGATCATCGAGGGGGTAAACTGAGGCCCGGAGAAGGAGAACGACTTGCTAAATATCAAAGTGCTAGAGCCGAGATTTGAACCCAGCATTCTTTGATTTCCCTCCATCAGATAGTAGGCGGGAACAGAAATGATATCGGGAATGGGAGCGCTTTGAAGTTGTCACACCTTTTTTATCCTGGCAGCGTTGAAGGCGTGTGTGTGATCCGTCCCCACTGGGTAGATGAGGAGACGGGCTCAGAGAGGTTCTAGATCGCTTCAACAATTTAGCAAGCCATTGTATTAAGCGTCTACCACGTGCAGAGGTGCTGGAGGTACAAGAACAGAAAGGAAACAATCCCTACCTTCCAAGAATTTACATTCTCCTGGGAAGTCTAAGTGTAATGCAGATAAGTTAACAAAGTAATTTCAGGAAGGAGAGAGTGTTAATAACTCAGGGCGGAAGAGCCCTAAAACATTTACCCCTGGAAGGGGCCTTAGAGATCATTTCATCCAATTTTCTTATTTTTATCGAGGAATAAGACTGGGCCCCAGAGAAGTGAAGTAGATGGTCCAGTGTCATACAGCTACTTAGCGGTAGACCGGGGGTCTCTTGACTCCTGGCCCGTGCTGTTTCCCTCGCAGCACACATGTACGAACTTGCCTCCGTCAATCCACATCTGGAAAGGCGTAGGAAGACAACAGAGGAAACAGATTTGGAAATACTCCTTCATTCCATACACATGGAAACTTCCCTACAGTAGCTGTGATGGAGGACTGTCAGGCTCAGCAAAAAAAGATACAAAGCACAGTGGAGGTTTGAGGGTGCTCGATGATTGCTAGAGGAAACTGCCCTTTCGAATTGGAAGGCAGTGGGAGGAAACCCTAGGGCAACCCCCTGCCAGGACACTCTAGACGCCAACATCTGTGATCAGTTTCTGCTACTGCCCCGCTCTCCCTTACCCCACCTTAGGGCTGCATGTGGGATTCATCCTAGGGCTTAAATTTGTTTGGGCTGTGGGGCTGTTGATGGTTTCACCATGCTTGTCTTCACACCACTTCCGATTTCATAGAATCAAAATATTTTGGAGCTGAGAAGTACTTTAGAGACCTCCCCATTAAGGACTTGGTATCTTTCCTTGCCAAATGAGAGTTCAGGCTCTGACCAGGAAGGATGGAAAGTGTGGGAGGGAGGGGGTGTTGGAGGAACAAAGCTTCCCTGGAAGTTATGGGTAGGCAGAGTTTTGGAGTGATGCCAGTCTGTGCCACATGCAGTTATTTTCTTGAGCACATTTAATAATCACCTCCCGTAGTGCCTACAAGATCACAGGAACTGGAGTGAGATTGTTTCTTGGAGAGTTAAGTGGAGATAGTTTAGCGTGTTGAGTCATTGTTTGAAATGCTTGGAGAAAAGAGTTTCATAGCTGGAGAAAATAGACCTCACTTTCTTCTTCTATTCATTGTTTTCCTCTTTCCTTGCCAAAGTTACCTTTAAAAAAACGACACTTTTTAGATGTCTGACCACGAAGATGCTGTTTGCTGTTGCATTGTATTGTTATGTTTCAGCAGGCACTTTTAAAAGATATGCTACAAAATTTTCTTTTAATGTTGGCTGTCTTTTTTTTTTGTCTTTCCTCCCCCTACTATGTAAACTTTGTAGGGTGGTTCTGGATCAACGATCACTAACTGTTATCTGAGTTGCTTAGCCTCCTACTTCTTAACAATACAGAGCACTGCTCTGGCGTCTAAGTCATCCTATAACCCCCCAGGATTTGGCTTTGAATTGAGTCCTTTAATTTCATCCTGAATTGCATGTGTCAATCAGTACTTGAGCTAGAAAATTGGGATGAACTGTGACTACACAGATGACTAATCCTGGTTTACTAAGCATAACCAGCTGTTTAAGCCAGACAAACGAAAACGGCTTCAGTTCCTTAAATTCAGACGAAGATAATATCCTCTCTGTTTCACAGAATTGTTGTAAAGATCAAATAAATGAAAGCCTGTTCTAAATGTACCATGCCAATGATGATTACCTCAAAGTATTTTGCAGACAAATAATCTTCTCAGCAACCCATTGAGAAATGCTGTCCTGTTTAACAAGTAAGATTGACTGGAGAAATGTTGAATGGATTAAACCAACCCTAATGCTTTAAATCAGAATCAATTCTAAGAAACAAAAGAATCTAACAACATAGTGGTTTCCAAATTGTTCTAATACCACCTTCTTTAATTTTATTAATATCTTGAGTTTTATTATTAATTTTAAATTATTAATAATATAAACATAAAATTTATATAATATAAACATTAATAAATAAAATTAATCACTAATTTTATTAATTTCTTCAGTTTCTTAATACCTTAATTCTAGTGCCTTCTTTCTGTTAATCATTTCCTATTTATCCTGCATAGAGTTTATTTGTGTATATTTATTTGCTTGTTGTCTCCTCCCCCATTAGATTGTGAGTTCCTCCAGGGCAAGGACTGCCTTTTATTTCTTTTTGTATCACCACTGCTCAGAGCCTGGTCTGTAGTAGGTGCTTCAGTGCTTACTGACTAATTGCTTCTAGAAACCCTACACTATTTTTATGCTTCTTTTTCTTTTTCTTTTTCTTTTCTTTTCTTTTTTTTGGTGAGGCAATTGGGATTAAGTGACTTGCCCAGGGTCACACAGCTAGTGAGTGTTATATGTCTGAGGTCAGATTTGAACTCAGGTCCTTCTGACTCCAAGGCGGGTACTCTATCCACTGTGCCACCTAGCTGCCCCTATTTTTATGCTCCTTTAGATAAATTGGATAAGAACTAAGATTGTGTAGGGAGCCATGTAATGGATTTTTATATGAAGAGCTGTTTAAAGTAGACCATTCTTGGTGAAATTGTTGCCTAGCACTCTACTGAAGCAAGCCTCAGTATTAACTTCATAATTAGACCTTCTTGAAAAGGTATTAGCTATCCTTCTTTTGCGACTCTTCCACAAATCAGCCATGTGTAGAAAAGGTTATTTAAAAATCCATTTCAAAAGTACTCAATCAAAACAAATCGAAGTACTATAAAAGCATCTTATCTTGATGCCACTTTCTTGTTATTGTTGTAGAAAATCCAAACGACCTTTCATTTTTGTAATGTATTCATTAAAAAACAACAACAACACATCAAAACTGGAAAATGTCAGTTCTACTATAACAGCCCATATCCTGTTTGTATCAAGGAGGAGGAGTTAAGGAAACAGACTTGAGTTAACCAAGCATTCATAACCAACAGCTGAGGAGAGCGATTTGTAAAGCTATAGACAATAGGTACTAAAATGATTTTATATATTTTCTTTTGGTACTCTGAAATCAGCGTGATAATTCCTAGTTGTTAATTGCAAATGTTTTCTTTAATAGAATTTTTAACGTTTTATTTGTTTCAGAATGGTTAATGCTGTACCTTAAGTTCTGGTCATTCAACTTAATTGTTGTTGAAAGTTTATTTTAGCTGTGGCAGGATTTTGAGATGTGCTTTTTTTCCCTAAGAGACAATTTAAGAACATAGGATTTAAAGTAGGGAGGGCCTTTTAGCCCTTCTAACTCCATCCCATTTTTCAGTCAGTCAACAAGCATTTTTCAGGCACCTTTATTAAGGTGATGGGGACATAAGGACCAAAAAAAAAAAAAAAAAAGGCAAGCTGTGCCTGCCCCCTCGGAGCCTAGCCCTTGTTGGAGGAAACAACATGTACTGAAAAGAAAATACCAAATCTATGCAAAGTACAAATGCTGGGTTTCAGACTGACTTTGACTCTTTTCATCATGTTCAATTTTGACTGAAAAATGAATCTGATTTTCAGTTTGTTGTGGCAGATTGGCCTTTTGAAGGCTTTGTCTAGCTGCAAAGCTTTATGTAAAAGTATGGAGAGGATAGGATGAAAGCATAAGAATCCTGCAGGAGGGAATCACTTTATGGAGAGGTTTTGTATGTTTAAAAAAAAAAAATCAAACTGAGCCCTGGAGAGGTAAGTTTTGGTGCTGTAGTTTTTGTCCAGTAGGATTTGTATGGAGCAGTGGGTCTAAAGATGAACATACCTGTTTAGTAATTTGTAGGATAGAATGGTAATTCGCATTTACATAGAGCTTTAAGGTATGCAAAGTCTTTCCTCAGAGCCAGCCTGTGAGAGAGGGAGGTGGGGTAAGGCTTAGAATCCCCATCTTATGGATGAGGAGGCTTAGGTTGGTGAAGTGACTAGTCCCGCAGTCAATGGGAATCAAGCAAGGAATATCTAGATGTTCTGAACAAGGAGGAACTCAGAAGTTAGTAGAGATTAAGTCATACAAGGTTATACAACTAGTAGATGACCCAGTATTAGAACCCAGATCTCCTGACTTGTAGTCCAGTATTCAGAAAGTTGGGAAAGATTCATTCATTTCAGCTACACCAGGCTGATGTCCCCAGGTAGAAATTTAGCATTTAAGAGACTAGGAAGTTAGTGGTCGAGCTGAGCTGATTGCTGCTCAAGTCGGAGTTTTGCATAGTTGGTCTTTGCATTGAGGTTGGGATCTTCAAGGGGAGAATAGGTTGCTAAAACATCAGGGACTGAGGGTGAGAAGTAGGAACTGGAAGATTTGTTTTTCAAGGAAAGAGGTGGAGTTTAGCAATTCTGATGAGGGGGGTGGGGCAGATAGAAGATTTGAGAGTCTCTGGGAAAGTGAGATATCAGAGGATAGAGCAGGATAAAAGGGCAAGGAGCCCACAGAAATAAGATAATCTATATAATTTTATCAAATGGCCAAAGTAGTTTTTGGCGAAAAAACATATAAAGACCACTGCAATAGCTTTTCAATTTGTGTGACTTACTTGTGACTAGAAGTCTTCCTGGACCTAGGAGTTAGATTCTTACTCTCAGAATAAGTGTATATGGCTATATCTTCCTGACTCAATTTCCTCAAGCTTAATGTAATTTTCCTTTCCTTTCATGAACTCATTCCATTTTGCCTTCCAACTCCATCTCTGAACTACAATTGCTCTGTCTGGGGTTACAACCTGTGGGCTCTCAATTGCCTAATTTGATGACTTTGTTTTCGCTCTCATCCTTCTCGACCTTTCTGTGATATTTGATACCACTAGCAGCCCCCTTCTCCTAAATTTGCACTTCTCTCTGGTTTTTTATGACACCAGTCTTTCTTACCCTTCTGGCCAGTCCTTCTCAGTCTTCTTTGCTTGATTGTCATCCATGGATGTCCCCTATTGTTTTTCTAGGGTCCTCCTCTTTTTCTGCAACTTTTCTCTAGGTGGCTTAATCCGCTGCCAGGGGTCCAATGATCATTTCTATGCTGATGACTCTCAGTTCTATCTATCTAGCCCATATATTTTCCCTTAACATTAGACCTGCCTCACCACTTGCCTATTGGACGTTTCCAATTGGCTGTCCTGTAGATATCTCAGACTCAGCATGTCTAAAATGGAATTCTGTCTTTCTCCAGACACACCACTTTCCTTACTGTCACTGTTCTGTTAAGAGCGCCACCATCCTCCTGGACATCCCGGTTCTCAACTCTGAATCATGCTGTGCTTCTCACAGCTCCCCACCCTCAGTACCAACACGTTGCCAATTGTCGTTTGTGCTACTTGAGAGTGCTTTCATCTCTCCCCTTCTTCCCATTCCTTCCATAACCACCCTAGGTCCAGCTCTCTTTGGAGACGGATAGATAGCCATATAATTGTTCTCTCAGCTTCCAATCTCTTTGGCCTCCAATCCTCCCTCCACTAGCTGTCAAATAGGTATTTTAAAAGTGCGAGTGTAACCATTCTCTCCTCACCCCCCCCCCCCCCAAAAAAATAAAAAGTACCTGTGGGTTCCCTGTTGTCTCTAGGATAAAATAAAGTTCTCTCTCCGGTACTCGGCCCTTCATGGTCAGCCTCCACCCAGACTTCCAGACTGATCTGACATTACTCACCACACACTCACTCTGTTCTAGTGAAATTGGCCTGCTTCTCTTCTCTGTACTGGACAGCCTGTCTCCCACTCTACACCTTGGCAAAGTCTGGTCACCGATCTGTAATTCACTCCCCTCTTGCCTCTGTCTCCTGAAATCCCTAGTTCCCTTTAAGATTAAGCTCCAGTCCCACTTTTTAATAAAGAGGACTTTCTTGATGTCCCTTGAAATGACTGTGTATCTGTTTTGTATTATCTGTGTACTGTGTTGCTGTTTTGTATCTGTTTTTTTCTATTTGTGTACAGTGTTGTTTTGTATCTATTTTGTATTATTTATGCACAGTGTTACTTTCACTAGTATAATGTAAGCTCCTTGGGGGCAGGAACTGTTCTCTCTTTGTATCCCTAGTGCCTGGAATATAGTAGGTACTTAATAAATGCTTGTTGATTGGATGGTTAATATGGTATCTGAATATAGAGGTCACTCTCTCTATAAGAATACCCTGCCTTATAATCATTGGTTCTTTGAAAGCACAGTGGTGGGTGAAATAATTTTCCTCAGCAACACTGTTATAGATGGGTGATTGGCCACATCAGGTTAAAGTCTGAGACTTTAGGGTTTGGTTATGCTATTAATGAGTTGAATGCCTGTATTTTTTTTTTTTTTTGGTACTCTTTTACTTCCGAGTCCTCACCTAGTAAATAAATATTGCCCTTCAAAGCATACCTCCTTTATTTGAGCAGATGCTATCACAAGACTAGCCATGCCCCAAATCAAAACAGAGCTAAAGCCAGGCATCTGACTATAAGGTCAAACATTACTAGTTGAATCATATGACATTTAAAGCAATGGTGAAGTTTTACTTGAAAAATATATTAGGTCTTTAACATCTAATTCAGCTGAGGAGTCAGTCAATAAAGATTGTTAAGCACCTAGTATGTGACAGACTGGTGCTAAGAAAGGCAAGAACCAATCCCTGGAGCTTCCAATGGTCCTTTTTTAATTGGATTACTACTGAAGTCAGAGTTTTGATGGGCACTTAGAAGATGCAGTGGATAGAGCACTGGGCTTGGAGTCAGGGAGACTTGAGTTCAAATTTGGCCTCAGGCACTTAACAGTAGCTGTGTGACCCTGGGCAAGTCACTTTAACCCCGATTGTCTTGGGGGGAAAAAGAGTATAGTTCTTTACTTCTTGGCAGAAAGTACCTGCTCACTTACTTTCCTGTTTATATTATTTTCCAACCGAGTTGGGGTGGGTTACGTTTCTGAATCTGTGTTTAAAGTATTCTGAGTGGTGACACTGCTTTTGGCCCAAAGTCATTTGACTGAGTTATACTTGTAGCATAGGGATTTACAGAAAGATGATATCTGGAGCAGTTTGTCCTTGACCCTCTCTCCTATCTTGGTTATGAATTTATCTTTTGAAAAATGCTAAATTCATATTCCTTTAAAGTTTCTATGGAATAATAGATATGCTTTCTTTTTTTTTTCTTTTATCTTAAACTATTTAAATGTGTTGCTCATAACATTGTGCTAGATAGGGCAGCCAGTTTATTTTGTTGAGTTCTGTACCATATGCAGTGACATAAACAGATGAATTTATTGTCCAATTAGTGTGCCTCCCCTGCCCCTCCCCCTTAGCCCTTTGTTCATGATGCTCCCTTCCTTGGAGGCCCTGCTCTTTCCCCAGTACATGACCAAACCATCCCTGCCTTCCAGGTCTGGCAGCAGGATGCTTCCATGTCAGCTGCAGCCCTTGGCAGCATTCTCAGCTTTGAACTCCAGAGGCAGAGGTTCTATGGAATGCATGTAGCTCTTAACAATTTTTACTGATACTTGTATCTATGGTGGTCGTTTCCCACCCTCCCTTATAACAAAGAAAAAAAAGAAAGCAAAGCATTCCAAGATCGCCATGTGCTGAGATGGGGGAGACAGATATGTTTTTCTTGGTATCTGGGATTTTCATGGTTTTTTTTTTTTTCGTTTTTGAGAGTCTAGCTTATTTTTAATGATTTTTTTTTGTGAGGCATTTGGGGTTAAGTGACTTGCCCAGAATCACACAGCTGGTGAGTGTTATGTATCTGAGGTCACATTTGAACTCGGGTCCTTCTGACTCCAGGGCTGATGCTCTTTCACTGTGCCACCTAGCTGTCCCA
This sequence comes from Vombatus ursinus, assembly GCF_900497805.2. NCBI lineage: Eukaryota > Metazoa > Chordata > Mammalia > Diprotodontia > Vombatidae > Vombatus > Vombatus ursinus. Next base: position 273,643 of record NW_020954267.1, read on the forward strand.
ATCTTTTCATTTATAATGTAGCAGTTGCATGTCTTCTCTTGATTTTGCTTATTTCAGTAGCCATCAATTTATACATATTTCCCCAGGTTGGTCAATAAGCATTTATTAAGCACCTGTGATAGGCCAGGCACTGTACTAAGCACTTGTATACAAAGAAAGGCAGAACAACAACAAAAACCAGTCCCAGCTCCCTAGGAAAATACAGTCTGTTGAGGAGAGACCACATGCAAATAACCACGTGTAAGCAAGATAAATTGGAGATCATCTCAGAGGGAAGGCACTAAGATTAAGGAAGATTGGGAAAGACTTTTTCCAAAAAGGGGGACCTTAGCTGAGATTTGAAGAAAGCTGGAGAAATGAGGAAGTAGAGAGAGGCTGGAGGTGGTTCTGGGTGAAAATGTTAATTAGTAGATGAATGGAGTGTCTTGTCTGAGGAACAGTAGGAAGGCCAGTGTGTGCGGTGGAATAAGGTGTAAGCAAGGTGGAAAAGAGCCAGGTTATAAAGAGCTTTGAAAGCCCAACAGGATTTCATGTTTGATCCTGGAGGTAATAAGGAATAACAAGAGAGAACATGATTGGACCTAAACTTTAGGGAGATCAGTTTCCCATTTCTGTGAATCATTTCTTACTGTGCTTAGGTAAGTCGGCTTGCTCCTTATGAATAGCCTCACCAAGGATGCCCTTGATTCATATGTAGATGACCCTTATAAAGATTTTGTATAGATAGGAGAGTGGGAGTATAGGTCAGTGGTGGCTGTTTTCTTGCTTATCTTTTTTTTTTTTTAAGTATATCATTAAGATCTGAGATTGTTTTCTACACCTTTGATACGTTCCCCTAGTTTAGATTCCTTGCAAAGGTCCCTCAGTGCCTTTACTGGTCTTCTTTCTTTTATTTAATCCGATTCTGCTGCTTCTTCCTGAGACAGCTAAGTGAATAAATAGAATGCTGGACTTGGAGTCAGGAAGACCTGAGTTCAAATCCAACTTCAGACACTTACAGATTTGGTCTTAATTTCTGTCTGCCTCAGTTCCCTCATTTGTACTATGGAGATAATAGCAATGGAGTTTTGAAGATCAAATGAGATAACATCTGTAAAATGTCTTGCAAACCCTAAACCCCTATGTTAACTCTGGCTATTATCATTTTCCATTCTTGTTCTCCAAATTTGGTGTTATTTCTTCTTTCTCTATAAGTACCCTAGGGTCTGTGATTTTAGGGGTCCACATGTAAGATGAAGTTTGTTGTAAGAGTTTTTGTCAATCTTTTCTACTTTTCTTCTGTGTAGTTTTCTTCCTCTTTTCATCCCTGAATGCCCTTGGAATGACTTTTCCTAGTTAGTTATCTTGATAAACTTTTATTGATTGGTCTTACCTATCACTGTTTCTCTCTGCTTTATGAAACGGTACTGCTTATAATTGTTATTTTCAAAACTGGTGTTTTCTTTGGCATTCATCTCTATTTGGCAAGTAAGACAAATGTTTGCTGACTATGGTGCTTTCTGGGTTCTTATAATAGTTAATTTATGTGGATTTAACTTCTGGATGAAATTATAGACAGTGTCACTGTCATTTCTGTTTGTTTCCTCTTTTAAAAATATCAATAGCTGGTTTAATTGAAGGTTAAATACCATATCTTTTTCTCATTAGTATTTTTTCTTGTTTATTATAAATTTGGATCTTTGACAAATCAGTGGTCTGAGTGGGTACAGAAAGCTGAGTTAGGGCTAAGAACTCTGATTCACGTCCACAGTAAATCTTTCCCCTTCTGGTAAAAAGTAGATAGTTTCATTCCTTGTAGTGTTATTTTGGAGGTTGCTGTGCCCAGTGCCTAACCATCTTTTTTTTTTTTTTTTTTTTTAACAGAAAGTACTCATGTTATAGAGGCCTCAGGCTTCTCTATAACCCATAGGGCTTTGACTGCTTTCATTCTCTCCTGAATCATATTTATTTTCTTCTTATAAAATTATACTCTTTGAGGGCAGAGTCTGTGTCATACGTATCTCTGTATGCCTCTCATCTAGCGTGCTTGTGGTGTTCAGGGAGGCCCAACGAGAGGGCTGTGGAGCCTTTTTCACAGCTGCTTATCCACCTTTGGTGTCCACCTGCCACCCAACTCTCATTTGTGGCTCCAAAAAGTTATAGCATGTGTAGTGACCACTACCTGGTAGAATCATCTAAACCAGGTTGAGGGTAATTGATAGGCCCCAGGCCTGTTGGTGAGTTTAGGGGATGTCGGCCCTAAGCATGTGAAGACTTTCCCCAGTACAGTGGGCATGTGAGAACAATTTCTTCCAACGACCACTAAGGCGCTAAGAGCTTGGTCAGACATGGAAGACCCAAGGTCATCCACTGCCTCCCAGGCCATTGCCAGTTGTCTTGACTTTTGTCTGTCCATTGGACTTCAGTGACTCCAGAAGAGAGAGTGAGGCTGATGACTTTGTGGAACTCTGCCTCACTTAAATCCAGTTCATGGGCAAGTCAAGAACTTACCTCATGATGTCACTGGTCCTCTTCAAAACAAAGGATGAGCAAGATCTAGCATGATATCTGTAGTAGTAGATGTTTAGTGAGTCCTTGTTGAATTAAATGCAGTCCCAATCTAAATGTCATTAAGTACAGCCTTGGCTCTATTTGAACATTAGTTAAACTATGTAAAACTATGAAATTGAATTTAAAAAAAAATTTAATAGTACTTTGTTTTTCCAATTATATGCAAAGACAATTTTTAACATTCATTTTTTATAAAATTTTGAGTTCCAAATTTTCTCCCTCTCTCCCTTCCCTCTGCCCTCTTTAAGACAGTAAACAATTTGATATAGGTTATGTATGTGCAATCATGTAAAACATGTTTCCACATTAGTCATGTTGTGAAAGAAGAAACAGTTTGTAAAAGGATGAAACCATGGAAAAAATAAAGTGAAAATAGGACACTCCGATCTGCATTCAGGATCCATCATTTCTTTTTCTAGATGTGGATAGCATTTTCCGTCATGAGTCTTTTGGACTTATCTTGGATCATTGTATTAGTGAGAAGAGATAAGTCAGTCATAGTTGATAATCGTACAATGTTGCTGTTACTGTGTACAATGTTCTCCTGGTTCTGCTCACTTCACTTTGTATCAGTTCATGTAAGTCTTTCCAGGTTTTTCTGAAATCTGCCTGCTCATTATTTCTTATAGTATAATAGTATTCCATTATATTCACATACTACAACTTGTTCAGCCATTCCTCAATTGATGGGCATCCTCTCAATTTCCAATTCTTGGAATTGAATTTTTTAGAACAAATTGGTGTTTACATTTTTGTTTCTATATCATCATTTCCCAACATATTCTTCCTTTTCTCCTCCTCCCACAGTGCCATCTCTTATAACAAAGAATAAAAAAGATAAATTGGATTTAATTGCTTGTTTAGCCAATAAGAAGACAGTCACAGGGGATCATAGACAGAACTTGAAAGAGACTTTAGAAGGTCATCTATTATAGAAGGTCATTTAATGAAATACTTTCATTTTGCAGATGAGGAAACTGAGACCTGGAGAGTTTACGTGACTTGTCCATAGTCATACATGAAGAGTTGGTATTTGAACTCAGGTCTTCTGACTCTAAATCCCACAGTCTTTCTACTGCACCACACTGCCTTGGAATGATCTTCTCTGTGCTCATTTTCTTTAACCAGGAATGGTCTCAGGTATCTAGACCTGCTGGTTGTTTCCAGCTCCAAAGGTCGGTAGTTCAACATCAGTCACTTACAATTTGATACTTCAGTGGATTTGTGACTTCCTCAGGTGTCATTACCTCCACTGATGCAAATTGCACTCCATCCACTCCTTTCATGCTGCCGGATTCTTTCAGTGCTTGTTCACGTTGCCTTCTATGCCTGCCTCCTTTCACACTCTGTGGGTGCCAGGGCACTATCTGGCTTAGTGGAAGGAATGCGGAATTTCGAGTCCAGATCTCCTTCTGCGCCTACCTGTCTGACTTTGAGCGAGTCACTTAAGCATCTGGGGCCTAATTTTCTCATCAATTAGATTTCGGGGGCTGGACTGAAGGACCTCTAAAGTTCCTTCCAGCATGATGACCTGCTATCCTTTGTTCTTAATGTATAACTTACCTGCCTCCTTTCTGATCACGTGTTCCTGAATGCCGTCTCTTTGGCCACTTGTGTGCAGGTGATTGTGGAACGGTGCTTCTTTTTTCTTTCATGTACCATCCCTCTCTCCCTTGACCTGTGGTGTACCCATGGACTTGTTTCTTCAGCGATCAGGGCATTTCAAGATTCATAACCATGTAACACTGTCAGGTTAGTTTTTTTTTTGTTTTGTTTTGTTTTGTTTTGTTCTAAGGAGTAGAGAGCCTTTCAAGCCTTGCACAGTTTTCCATGTGCAGTTTATTCCACTCTTTTTCAATTTTGGAATTAGCTCGTTTCTGGTGCCCATCTCAGATATGTGGACTGGTGGATTGGTCTTTTCACTATGTGTCTGAACAACAGGCATTTTTCATACTCCTTAGTTAAATCCATTCCAGCCGATGTTGCTGGCTGCCCATAACACCTGTTAGCTCCATTTGGGATGATGTTCAAAATAGCTTTTATAGATACTGTTACTTGACCAGAGACCATGCCTCAGAGGAGCCCATAAAAATACTTTTATTTCATTCATTTAATTCATCCGTTATGTTGAAAATGAAATAATTTTAATAAACCTTTATAAGGTTTATTATAAGACATTCTGTTCTGTTCAGGGACTACACAGATGAAAAATAACACAGCCTCTGCCTTAATAGAATTTATAATCTACTGGGGGGTTATTTCAAGTACCCAGAGGCCCAATATACGGTAGAGTTAGCAGGTCAAAGGAAATAATCAGATGAAATGCCCTAGAAGAATTTAAAGAAGGAGAGGACATTTTGGGCATTTAGTGTTTGTGGTATTTATTGGATTTGGTAGAAATTCAATAGCACCCGTTAAGGTTAAGGTTAGTACTTTCCAAGCAGCCAGTTCATTAAACTTTCCAGTAGTGTGTCTTACAGCTAATTCATCCCAGTTCTCCAGATATACCTCTCCTCAAAATGAAGGAGAATACCGAGCATCTTGTTTGGATAAAGCAGTTGGCTAGTGGTGCCTACCCAAAAAAAGGCTAGTATTTGGGTTCCAGCTGCTGAGTATTAACAAAGGCCGGGCTGCTGGCCAGGGCATGTGGGGTGATGGGTCTGTGTCATGCTTATGTATTAGAATGGTCTTCTGGTGCTAAGATTTAATTTTTGTGAAATAGCTATCTGGTTGCTCTAGTTTGCCTAGAATTAAGGCAGAAATGTACAAAAATCTAGGGATAGAGATTAGAACTGTGACTTCATTGGTGTAAAACTCCAGCTTTCATTGGCTGGGAACTCCCACATAAATGAGTTTCCTCTACCAATGCAGTTCTGGGTCTTTTTAGCAATTGATGGTTTTAGAGGGTTGCTTGCCCTCCAGAGCACTGAGAGGTTTAGTTGCCCGGGGCCATACAGCCAGTATGTTGACTATGTTTCAAAGAACATGCAATTTGTTAACTTGACTTTTTATTTGCCCATCCTGCTTAGGTTTGTAAAACACAATTTTACCTTCCTCATTTTGTTAGTTGGAAAAATTAATCTGGTAACTTTGTAGAAATAGGTTGAGGTTGAGAACTTGGCTTAATTTCTCAGTGGTTTTAGGTGATAAATAAGATGCTTTTTCTTTTCCAAATACAGAATTAACTTTTTAAAATGTAATAAATACATTGTTTGGGTTTTTGTTTTTTTTTTTGCAGATAGTTAGAATTACATTCATTAGTTTGAAGTAAGGAAAATTCAGGGCATCTGAGGAGCAGCTCTTAATCATTTCTAAAGAGAAAGTAACACCACCAGCTTTTTCAGGTTTTTTTTTAAAACCCTGGGAATAGGAAGCTGGCTTATAGATTAGGGAAAAACAAACAAACAACCAAACAACCGTTAGGCTAATAAAAATTTTGCTGTATGAATTTCTTCTTTTTGCTTTTCATAAGGATAAAGAAGAAGCGGGGAATTTGGAAAGTCAAATGGGAGTGTTTCTCCAATAAATTATAAGCAGAAAGTAGAAGACTGGGTTAAATGAAAGTTTCCAGTCAGAGAGAGGCTAGGGTTTTTGATCGCAGTGATCCTGATTTAGGAGCCTTTCTTACTCTGCTTAAACCCATGGAAACCTTAATCAAATTAAGCAGTGAAAGATAAAAGTAGATTTCTTTAAAAAGATACCCGGTTATACCTAGGTGTTAATGTTTCTTTAAAAAAGAGACAAAATAAAATGACTTAATTAATTGGAAAATCATGCTCTAACTTTTTATTCAACCACACCCAGAGCAGGTGTTCAGTGGAAATTGGTAACAGATTTACTGCTATTGACCTGAGATATTAAACCCCAACACTTCATTAAAACATGTACTGATGCACATAAAAGAATTCTTACGTTTATATGTGAGAGTGATAGTCTACCTTATCCCCTCTTGAGATTGGTAAACTTTTTGAGTGCCAAAATCTTGTCCTTTTTTCACTGTGAAAACCCTTTGAATAGTTGGAATAATGCCATGATTCCAGTAAATTACACTTAAGTGTTTCAGTTTGCCATATGTATTCTGCTCCAATAAGTGACATGCTAGGAAAATAATGGATCTTTAATATACTGAGTAAAATAAAACTGAATTGATGTTACAAAACTGTCCCCTTTGGTTGGTTTGGAGGGTTAATATTGTTAGTTGGGACTAACTTGCCTTCCTGTTTCTGAAGTGGAAAGGTCAGTTTCTAAAAGTTGGAGATTTGAAGATCTTTGAAAAAATACAAATGTAAATTTACTTGCTATATTCTTTAGCTGGTGTACTGAGAATGTGGAGGGATTCTTGTTGTTATTGCTTTTTTCTTAGGTTAAGTTCTATTTTTTGGTTTATCTATTATTGGTGAAGTTTATATTTTTAGAAATTAAATTAAAAGATGTTTTGTGGGGAAATTAACCTCTTAATTAGAGAATTAGCTTCTCATAGACAAGGACAACTTTGAAGTTACATGTTGAATTTATTATATACTTAAATAGGAAACATAATCGCAGTTTTAAGTACAGTCCTCTTTTCTGTTCTGTGTATATGAAATACCCATTTTATTTGGTGTTCAGCTTCAAAATAAATCTTTAAAAAGAGAATTATCTTCTGAATAATAATCTATAAGATTTTTGAAAAGTGTGGATTTGTGGAACTTATTATTGAGATTATTGTATTTTAGAAAAGGATATGAGTGGAATATTTGCCAGATCATTTTTTGTATTATTGGCTGAATTTGCAATTTTTGCAGCAAATGAAAAGAAGGCAAAGTTGTTGCAAACCAATTAGAAAAAGTGAAAGAAAAAAAAAGATTCACCTCTCCTTTTCATAAATGCCTACCTTAATTCTAGGCCTTAAGTTCCTACTCTAATTTTAGGCCATAAACACCTGTCTTGATTCCATCCCATAAGTGTCTGTCTTGATTCTAGCCCATGAACATCTATCTTGATCCTAGCCCACGAATGCCTGTCTTGATTCTGGACCTGGCTTGATCTTTGGCCTGAGTACCTTTTTTGATCTTAAGCCATGAGCACCTGTCTTGATTATTCTGGGCCATAAGTGCCTGCCTTAATGCTAGGCCAGCTAGAGTGATCGTATCACTGTTCTTCCCTCTTCTTCCCCTAAAGATTCTTGTTTCCTATCTCAAAAGGGACTTTCTAGAATTGAGAGTGTTTTCATTTGTTGAATGTTTTCTTGGTAGTTCTTTAAATTTTGACTGGTGACTATTTTTAAAATTATAGATCATTGGTGATTATCAGTACGTTGGATGGACGAATCGCTGCATTGGATCCTGACAATCATGGTAGAAAACAATGGGATTTAGATGTAGGATCTGGCTCCCTGGTGTCATCCAGCCTCAGCAAACCAGAGGTGAGACTTTTTTCCTATTAAATTTTGATCTAGTTTTTTCTTTTTTGCAGCATATTTGCAATTTATTAGTATTATCTCAGGGCTTTTAAGCACCACATCTGTATTAGAACAACAAAACTCTCGAATTTTATTGGTTGGAATCCATGTTTTAAAGCCCCATTGATAGTTCTCTATGTCTTCTCACAGGCCCCTCTTTACTCCTTACGATGCCATTTCAGAAGAATCTATATTTCTTTCCGAAGAGCAAATTAAGATTCGGAAATACTAAGTTTTAGCTCCCCTCTCCTCCTTCTTCTTGAACAAATCTTTTAATGTCTCTGGGGCCACTTTTCTTTGCTTAAATCAGTCACTCTCCTGACCCATGTTATTGCACATACAAGAAAGTCCACCCTGACGGAGTTAGTGAAGATGAGCAAGTAGTAGCTCTTATCCTTATGATTCCTTCCATTGGCTCCTGTTCCCCCCCCCCCCCCCCGTGCCCAAAGTGAGGGCTTCTATTGGTCTTCTTACAACAATTTGTACCCACTGAGTTAGGGGTAATTTCAGTTTTCTCATCCATGATTTTACTCCCAAATTTTCAAAGTTTCTTGACTGGTAAAAAGTAGAGTGAAGACCATCTGTAGCTACAAAGCTCTGGGAATGGCTTATATACTTGTAATTTGGGGGAGGGGGAAGAGGAGGAGAAGAGACTTTGGCTGGGCCTGTGACTTCATCGGGATAGAGAACTCAGTGTGTGCTGAACTCCTTCAGCAATCCAGATGGACAACTCATCTGCAATTTATAGTCTTAGAGAGATGCTGGAGGCGATGGGGGTGTGGGTATGTGTATATGTAACATTGAGAGGTTAAGTGATTTGCCCATGGTCACACAGCTAATCCATGTCTCACTCAGGACTTGAACCCATATCTTCCTGATACCAATTCTGGCCAAGGATCATTCCCATTCATTGGAAAGCTACCATCCTCATACAGCCCTATAGAACAGGATGTAGGACATGGTTTTGCTTGGTTTGTCCAGGAAACTCAGCCAGATATTTTTGCCCCCAGGGGGATGTTGTACAGAATCTACTCCCAGATATATTTCTTGCTTGTATTCTAACTTGTGGCTCTGTGGTGGGTGGGAAGCCATTCCTGATTTCCTGGAGAGCAAGCTCATGTTGGGTATGCTTTTTCTATGTTAACTTCCAGCTTTCATGCATTTTGATTGTAAAGTGCATTAAGATTTTTAGATGCTATGTGCAAAGTAATTACAACTAAATCTGATTTTCTTTGGATTTCCTGGGGTTGTGTTTGGTTTTCTTTTAAGCAAGACTTAAAGAGATGCTCAGCAAACATAGGATTTTGCCCCTGCTAGAAGACTGTAAGCTGCTGTCCACCTGAGGTAACGTTGTAGAGTGGTGCAAAGCATGTTTGTGTTTGCAAACCAAGAATGTGCCTAGAAAAGGAAGCTGAGCTGTTTGTTTGCATGAACTCAAAGTGGACCCCACATGCCCCATATCACCAACATAATCGTGTATGTGTGTATTTAAGTAGGAGAAACTGTGCATGGTCAGTGGCTCACTTTCAAATGCACCTATATTAACTATTTGTACTACAGTAAAAACGCATCTTCCCCATTTTCCTTTGTTTCACCGTCTCTGGTTTACCTAAGCTGTTTTGGATCCACCATTCTACTCTCCCACATACATAGATTGCATAGAACTTGGGGATCTTATGCGTATAGGGGAGGTCTCCACGTACCGATTTATGTAGCAAGAGGCCCCCTCACTACAGTGGACTATATCGAACTCTTATCTAGTTGCAGAATGGCCCTGAGGTAATACTTGAGATAATTTAGATTTTCATATTCTGTCCTACAAGAAGTAAACATGAAAGATCTGACAATAATAGGTTGCCCGTAATAGCATGGTAGGTTCCCTGTCTTTGTTGTCCCCTCCCCCCAAAGAAATTTGAGTCCCTGCATATGACCTTGAGATGGCAGCCTGCCTGTCCTGTTCTTCATGGTCTTAGAAGATTGTCAGAAGCAAACTCTGTGCAGGTTTTCAAGAGAGACTCAGGCACAATGTACATATATGTGTATATATATATATATGTGTATACAACAAACGTGTATGAATATATGTGCACATATATGTTTATTGCGCACATGCATGTACAACCATTGAGGAAATTTGTTTTGTTTGACTATGCATATTTGTCATTGTTGACCAACGATGAAACGTTGTCTACAGTCTGACTGAGAGGTGATGGAGATAGGGTGCAGTACCCTGTGTCCATTGCCTCTCAGTCAGGATGTAGGTAACATATTTCACCGTCACTACTCTGGAATCATGGACGGTCATTGCACTGATCACAAAGACAAACAATTTTGAGAGATGTCGATTTAATTACGAGGAAATTATGAAGTTCTTTATGTGAAAAGAAAAGAGAGACTCAGGAAAGGAACTCTGATTGGGGATACTGAGATGGATATTGGGGGATAGAAGAGGTTCTTGGCCAAGTACTGGCTGGACAAAATGGAGCCTGAGGCTTGTTCCAATCTAGGATCTGTGCTTGTTGGGTTCAGTAAAACTAATGTTAGGGCTATGAGAACTTGTAAGGGTTTAATACCATGTATAGTAATAATAATAATGAAAGCTAGCATTTTAATTATATTTTAAGGTTTGCAAAGTACTTTACAATGAATTCGCAGTCCAGCATAGGGAGTCATAGTTAATGAGAACTTCCTTTCTTTGCGTAGAGATCCAGTGATCTGGGTTTACTTTGTTCCTGGCCCATATCCTTTACCCTGTTATTCAAAAAGTTTTTATTCTCTTTTGAGTTTCACTTTATTCCTGGTGTATGTAGTTTTTCTCTGTGATACCACTAATTGCTCTAGGATACTGCACTTCCCATTTTTATTCCCCATTTGCTACCCAGAGTCCAATCTAGGTGGTATTACTGGACCAGTTACCTCAAAAAAAATGATCTTACTGTCTCTAACTCTTACCAAAGCAAGTTCTGTTTTTCACTAACTGTTATTCCTTGTGTTCCCTTTTAATTTCTGAGATCCCTGGACACCTCTACCTCATTTTCCAGCTGGAGGGGCCATAGAGAAAAGCAGCTTTTACTTATCCATTACCATTTAACTCTTGATATTTAATACTCTTAATTAACATCAATAAAGATTGGCATGATCATAAATATACTCTTTGAATACATAGAATGGAGGTGTGTGGTGAGGGTAACTTTTCATCATTTTTCCTTATTTACTTTGCATGAATGATGAGACTGTTGTCAGCTATTGCCATTTTTGATCTGGCCAGCTAGAAGCTCAGAAGGAATTTTGCCTTCCTGAATCAGATTTCAAGGAGTCACCTCCCAACTCACCTCATCAACCTCAGTAAAGTCATCATTGAATATTAGGCAGTGTGAAAGAATACTAGACATGGAATCAGGAGGACCCGAATTTCTATCTTGGCTCAGAGTATTACCAGACATATGACAATGGGCTGGTCACTTAGTCTCTCTAAGATTCAGGGTCTTTAAATGGTGGTAAATTGCACGACCAATTTCAGGGGCTCGTTGTGAGGAAAGCATTTTGTAAAGCCTTAACATCTTTCTCTAAATCTGAGTCATGAGTCCTGCCAATATATTGCCATCCCTACTGATTTCTAGCGCTTATGGACTTCTAGTGAAAGGCAATCATTTGTGGCATGTTGAGGCCATCTTCCTATTATTCAGGCATTCAAGGATCTTCCTGGATTTCCAGCCTTGTTGCATAATAATCCCCCTCCATTTGTACTTTGCTTCAGCCAAACTCAACTACTGATGAGGTGGTAGCTAATATTTATAAACATTAAAAAAATTTCTGGAAAAAAGACCATCTGATGTGTAATCTCATTTTCTCTCCTGTGCTAATTAATATGCAGTTTCAACCTTGACAAAGTCTTCATAGACTGTCCTAAAAATTCATCATATAAAATATTAGTTCTTGTTTGTACCCCATTGTTCCAAAACAAAGGGAATATAATATACATGGTTTCTTAAATTGTACAAGCATTAAAATAATGTCACAAATCCCAGTAGTGGTCAAAGGATATGTACAAACATTTCTCAAAAAAAGATTTGCAAAGTATTCACAACCACATGAAACAATGCTCCAAATCATTAAGAGTAAGAGAAATTAAAATCAAAACAACTCTGAGGTTTCACCTTATACCCTACAAAATGGCAAAGATGTCAGAAATGGCACTAATTAATGTCGGAGGGATTGTAGAATGACAGACACACTAATTCATTGTTGGTGGAGCTGTGAAATGGCACAGCCATTTTGGAAAACCATTTGGAATTATTATATAGGTAAAGTAATTAAACTGTCCACACGCTTTGAACCAGAGACTTCATTACTGGGGTTATGGATAGGAAGATAATCCTCAAAGATGCCAAGATATTTGTAGCAGCCTTTTTTGTGATAGCAAAGCACTGGAACTTTGGAAACAAAGTAGATGCCAATTGATTGGGGAATGGCTAAACAAATTGTGGTCTATGAATGTAATGGAATATCATTGTGCTGTCAGAAATGATTTGTGTGATGAAGCCAAAGAAGCATGGAAAGATCTATATGAACTAGTGCAGAGTGAACTCAGCAGAGCCAAGAAAACAGTATACACGGTAACTACAACAATGGAATGGAAAGAACAACCCCACACCAAATCAGAAGTGAAGGTAACAAAATGGCGTAGTAGATCAAACGTGACTCAATGAAGAGATACGAGAGGACTCCCCCAGCCCACCCTCCACAGGTGTCACGCTTGGTGCCACGTATCAGTCGGTTGTGCTGATATTTTTTTCTTTGAAAAATACTATTTGTTATATGGAATGGCTGTGGTGGAGGTAAGAAGGAAAGGATACCAGAGATAACTGTGATGTTATTTAAAAAAAAAGACATCAAGAAAAAGTTATTACAGAAGAGAAAATCATAAGTACAGATACCCCGCCCGTTCGTCTTTGGAGTACTTGTTGAAGTAGAGCGTCATCAGTTGTCCCCTAACTGAAAACTTGTCCTCTATGTGTCCTTGTGTTAAAATGCAGAGGTTTTTTTTTTTTCCCTCCTAATTGTCGGTTTACAAAAGGAACAACCCCAATCCCCTTAGTTATGATTCCATAAGTAGGGTTTGTTTGGAGGTTTTGATTTAATTCATCAGTGTTCAAACCCAATGAGGCATGAATTTGTTTCTAACTGGTGAGGGCAGAAACAGTGAGATTCTAGTGCTGTTCCTTCTGTTGGCTTTCAAAGAGCCTTTTAAAAGACTTTCCTTACACACTTAGCGGTTATTAATTGATGAATTGATTGATGTGATCTAACCTGTGAGTTCATCTGTGTAGGGAGCTCCCAGGGAGGCCCTTCCTCTGATAATACAGATTGGAGCCTTTTTTATCTCTTTGAGTCTGAGAGAGTTTCCTGGGATGCTGAGAGTGGAAGATACCTGTACAGAGTCACATGGCTAGTCTGAGTCAGGGATGGGATGTGAACTCAGGTCCTCCTGACCTGGAAGCCAGCTCTCTAGCCATGAGGCCAAGCCACCCTGCTAGTAATAATGTACTTAAATTTTATCAGAGCTCATGAATACTCTAGGAAGGATTTATCATTAGATGCCTGTATTTTCTTTCCATAAACCATGGGTTTTTAGGAAATTTTGAAGGTTATTTTGACTCCTACCTTAATCACTTCATAACTAAATTTACTCTTTCCCTGTAGACAATACATTAATGATTTATAAATCAATAGCTCATATCATGTTGGAAAAATTGACTCAGATATTTGCTGATGCTTCAGAAATGATCATGCTTTGTATTCAAACACAGTAAATTATTTGTTAAAATCTTGGGAAAATGTGTAATCCAGTGGTAAAAAGCACTGGCTCTGGAATCAGAGGAACTGAGTTCAAATCTTGCCCCTGATGCTACTCCCTGAGTGTAGACCTTCCTCAGACTCATCTATATAAAATAAGGTTGGATTGGATGGCTTCTGAAATCTCTTTTGGTTTTAGGTCTCTGATCTTCTGAAGTGATAGATTGTGCTCAGGATGAAAGCACTTTAAGCTCAAGAGTTTGCAAATTGGGCAAAATTGAAGCAGCTGGTGGCACAGAGGATCTAGAGCATGGGCCTGGAGTCAGGAGGGCCTGGAGTCAGGAAGACCTGAGTTCAGATCTGGCCCCAGACACTTCCTAGCTGTGTGACCCTGGCCACGTCACTTCAGCTCTGGATGCCTCAGTTTCCTCAACTGTAAAATGGGTATAACTATAGCATTTACCTTTGAGGGTTGTTGTGGACATTAAATGAGATAATATTTGTAAAGTGCTTAGCACAGTGCCTGGCACATAGGAGGAGCTGTACAAATGTTAGCCATTAAGCTATTAGTTTTCTGTACTTATAAATTGAAATTCAGTAAGTCTCAAAAAAAATTTGTGATATTCTACACATAGAGTGTTTTTTATTGCTTTATTAATCTGATATGTTAAATAGTTGACCTTAAAAACTAGACTGAATTATATTTAGTCATGTGTTTATCTGAATCAGAAGAAACGAAATTTGCCTATCTGTACTTGGCTATCACCGCTACCACTGCAATTTCTCTGGCTTGAGAAATGACTGTCAATCATACAGTGATGCTACATTTGGATAATTATGTAAGTAATTGCCCTTCTGCTAATTATTAAAATGAAACACTGCTTTGATTTAATTTTGTTTTTATTAGCCCCCTGGAAAAAGTTTTGGCTTATAGCTGAATAGGATGCTGAGAACTGAACTAATTTAGTTCAAGTGTGTCCACTGCCGAGTGAGAAATTGATTTGACTGGCCTTCGAGGAAAGGACTTCGATGCCCAATTTGTTAGTCACCGTATCTGCTTGCTTATTAACCTCGGGGAAGGTGGAGATAATTGTTTAAAATGCATAATGTTCACATCCATGTCGATGCAGGCTCATGGGCTAATTAACGAGTCACCCTTGCTCCTGGTCTTTTAATAGAGAAAATTTTCTGGTTTGGGGGTTGAGTATAAAACAAAGGAGTATTGTGTTTGAGTTACTGGCTCTGCAGCAGGTCTGTCTGGGACAGTGATTGCTGCTTTCTTGGACTTAGGACCCTGTAGGGAAGAAGGGTGGTTTTTTTTTTTTTTTTTTTATGATGATTTATACCATCTCTGAGAAATTGCTGACTGTAGAGCAGGGGTTTCCAACTGTTGTGAGAGGCAGTGTTGCCTAGTGGAAAGAGCCAGTCTCTGAATTAGGCAGAGCAAGGCTCATGATCAGCCCTTAGAGATACTAGTGCTGTAGCCCTGCGTGAGTAATCTCTTGATTCTCTGGGCACCTAGAAAACTCTTAGGTTGCTGAACAGCTGCCAATCAGTCTAGGTAGAGGACGTTTCCTTCTCAGAGGGTCCCTATACCAAAGCAGTCATGCAAGGGCCAAAAAAAAAAAAAAAAGGATCAGGAGTAACCGTCAACATCCGTGCCCTTTTCTCTGACACGGGCCCTCTGACTGGTCAGCCGTGTTTTCTGATCAAAGAGCATCACCAGGGTCTTGTGCCCTACTTGATGAGAACTTTTCTGGCAGCACCATCTCCCATGGAATTCAAAAGATTTAGATGCTGAGAGGCTGTGTAAGTCAGGCCTTTCATTTTTACTGATGATGCATCTGAAGCCCTCAAAAGGAAGGTGATTTGCCTAAATCCTAAAGGTGTAAAAAGCAAAGCTGGGATTTGAACTCAGGTTCTTTGACTTCCAATCCTGATCTCTTCCCGCTATACCTTAGATTGGACTTGGATTGAAAAAAAAGTTACATTTCCTAAATGAAGTTTAGCCTCTTTCAATTCTGAATGTAGGCCTCAAATCTAATTCGGAGAAGGGGTTCAGAGGCTTTACCAGACTGCAAAAGGGGGTCTGTGACACGCAAAGGCAAAGAAGCCCTGCACTACACCATTCTGCTCTTGCCCTCTTACTCTCATACAACTCCATATATCGGGTAATGTCAGGGCTTGGAGGAAATAAAAAACCATTCTTCCTGCCACCAAGGTTGGTGGGGAGTGGTGCTCCTGATGTGTGATGCATATTTTAAACTCTGATCTGAATAGGATATCTGAATAGGGAATGGGAGGGTGGACTTGAAAGTTTTGTCTCCCCTTGGCCCCTTTTACCATCAGTAAATAGAAATTGCCTGTGAATGTCGTTGTTACAGCTGTAGAAATAAACCATTGTGTTTGACATGATTTCTGAGGTTCTTTTTGGTTTATTTTAAAAATGATTGCCTATTAGAGTTTTTTTCTGAGGGTTATTTGTTTTTTAATTCAAGATAAGTCAACAAGCATTTAATTAAGCACCTACTGTGGGCCAGGCATTTGGCTAGGTGCTGCAGCTATTATTGTATGTAAGAAAGAAAGAAAGATAGTTTTCTAGAATTTAGGAGGTGGGAAGTGGCAGGACAGATAGATTAGAGAATCAGTAGCATAGACAAGAGAGTGAGAAGAAAGTGGAGGTACCTATTGTAGATGCCTTCTGGAGGAGTTTAGCTACAAAGGGCAGAAGAGTTATAGGGCTATGGTTAGCAGGGATGGAAGGATCAAGTGAGGGTTTTTTCAGGATAGGGAGGACGTGGGCATGTTTGTAGACAGTTGGAAATGAGCCAGTAGACCAAGAGAGACGGAAGACAAGAGATAGAGTGGGGATGACAGAGGGGGCAGTCTGTTGGAGGAGACGGGGTGGAATAGGATCGCTTGAACAGGTAGTAGGTTTAGCCTTGGTAAGGAGTAAGGCCACTTCATCATATGACAGGGGGTGAAGGAGGAGGGTGTGGCTGGAGGCACCTGAGTGCTAGGAGGGAGGAAGAGGACGAGGAGAGGATAGGAAGCTGGTGGCTAGGGGCCTTACTTCTTTCTATAAAATATGAGTCAAGGTTCTCAGCTCACAGAGTGGGCTGGGGGGAAGGGGAGCCATGGGAGTTTTGAGAGAGATGAGAAGGTTTGGAAGAGCTGCTGTGGAGAATACGAGAGTGAGTTGATAAGGAACTGTACAGTAGGATTGCCCAGCAGCAGTGAAGGCCCAGTTGAGGTTGGATTACATAAAGTTGTAGTGGACTCAGTCAGAACAGGTGAGTGATTTTTTTTTTTCCACCTTTGTTAAGCAGCATGTTTGGAGGAGTGTAGGGAAAGAATGACAGGAGTGATCCAAGGCTGAGGCTTGGCTGGGTGTTACTGATAATATGTTAAGGGGACTAGGGATTCGAGAGAGAAGGACAGCGTAGAGCTGGGCTGGTTCACGAAGAGGTCCAGATGAGGAGGAGAGGAGAGAGAGGCCAGTGCAGGGGACATGGCCTGAGAGAGAACTGAGGGGCACAAGGGATTGGAGGTCACTTGTGGGCCAAGAGTAGGATTTGGCAAAAAGAAGGCGGGGGAGAGGTGGAAGTGGGCTACTATGATCAGATAAAGGCATTTCAGAATTCTTGAACGTGAAGGTGGGTCGTTTGTGGGACATCCAAGGTCCAGGGTGTGCCAGTCTTCCTGTGAGGCTAAAGTGGGTGGAGAAGCAGTTCATAGGAGGTAAGTAAGTTGGGGAACTGAGTGGTTAGGGAATTTGAGAGAGAGTCTCTGTACATGTTGAAGTCCCCTAATATGAGGGCGGGCATTGAGGAGAGAAAAATTGTGAGCCAGGTCCCGAACTCATCAAGAAAGGAAGGAGCTGTGTAGACAGCAGCTACCAGGAGTTTGGGTGGTAGATATGAATTACATGAACACCAAAGGAGAAGAGGTTGCTGGGCGAGGAAGGTAGGGGGAGAACCTGGAAGTGGCAATGGGCAGCAGGCCCTTCCAACTCTCCTGCCTAACCAGTGAACCAAGGGGAGTGAGGGAAGATGCAGCCAGCACCAGAAAGTACTGGAAGCCAAATAATCCTGTTATATCTTTGCATTTTATTTCCATGCCAGGTAACCTGTAGTTACTTTGGGGTGGAAGACTTTGAGACAATTACATGTGCTCCGTGTCTGAGTGCTGGGTTTGCCGGTAGTTGCTGTTAGGATTCTTGTAAGAGCTAAAAGGCAGGTGGTATTTGAGAATGTCCATTTTCATACTGAAAGTGAGGGGAAAACAGGCAAGTGGGGGAAAAGTCCACGTTTTCATTCAAGTAAAGTAAGTTCATATTTATATTTAGTAGTGTTCATCTGTCTTCTGATACAGTAACTGGTACCTACTTTCTGTGTGGCGTCCCTTGCTGTCCCTCGCTCCATCTGCATGTTCATTTGGAACACCCGACCCCAGCATGAGTTCCCCTTTGCTGAAGCCAAAGTGAAGACCGTGAATTTCCCTAGTAACACGTTCCACTTATCTTCATTATGCCTTTTGATTTGCTCAGAAATAGAGGGTGAAATACTTCGCTTAGCTAGTTGGTGACTGTTCAGATAGAGATTTTTCTGATTGGATGTTGGCATCTGTGTTTCTGACCAATGTGGCAAATTTTAATTTTTATAAAAAGAAAAAAGAGTAGTGACAATGCATTCTTTTTTTGGACAAAAAACAGACGTTAACATTGAAAAATATGGCTAATGGGAAAAACAAATCAGTCAACAATTAGGGGACATATTGCTGAGCAGTGAATTGGAACAAATAGCTACTTACCATCTGACAGAGCAGTGGAATGTATAAAATGCATCTCTGTAACCTACATTTTATCTCCCAAGAGATTTCAGCTGACTCTCTGGATGACTCATTCCTTGGCTTAGGAGGTGAGGTAATGCTTTTGTGAGGGGGTGATGTCATCTCCCTACCTGAAGTGCATACTGATGCTGTTTCCTGTAGCTTTCCAGGAAAAGCACCATCTGGGTTCACAGCTGGAATTGGAAAGAAAACTCATTCTTTACATTATATAAGTGGTGGCAAATATTAGCAGACGTGTAAGCCTAATCAAAAGCACCTAATAAAAGAATAGCAGGTCAGAAGGAGGTCTTTAAAATCCCAAAGTAAATAATTGCATAGCCTTATATAAGATGAATCAGAAATGCAGTCTTTTTCTTGGGACATATTCTGAGTTATCTATACTGACAAATAGCTGCCACTTCTCTAAAAGGACAATTCTGAGGAAGTTTTAAAATTTTTTGATTTATCAGTGAGATCAGTATTTTTAGAACCTTTGTATTTTACCTTTCCCTCTGGCTCAAATCTGGTTAGGTCTATTCCTGATAGCCCTGTAGAATGGAGGATAAGTAAAAATTCTCTTTAATTTTAGAAGAATATGGTCAGATCAAAGGAAAATAGCATCTTGGCTTGATGGAGGAAATTGTTACTCTCACCTTATTTTTCTACCTGGTAGTCTATTCTCACTGAATCCCTTCCTGTTGAGCATGGTCTTACTCAGGAATCAAAGTGATCTATAGATATATTCTACTTATTTAGGAAACACTTGAAAGTTTTAGGAGAACTGAACAAAAATGGATTTTCTTTCCAGCTACTCTACCCTTTACTCCTTCCTTTCTTGTTTAATAATACTCATTTTTTTCCTTCCATGTTAAAGAATTATATATGAGACTATGAGACTAATTTAAATACCTATCATTAAATTCTGGTGACAGTGTTTTAACATAAAAATATATAGACATGGATATAAAAATAAGAGATTACATATAAGTTAGGGGACATTCAAGTATCTGCTTTGTGAGTTTGGGCAAGCCCCGTCATCACTCTCAGTCTTTCTTCAGCTGTAGAAACAGGGATAATTCCTCCCCTACCTACCTTACAGGGCCATTGGGAAGACCAGTGAAATAATGGATATAAAAATTCTTTATAAATTGTAAAGCACTATAAACATGTAAATTATTGTTTGCTGACAGTATATGTATTGTAACATGAGAGCAATATAGGAGATTCTAATGGAAAAAATCACACACTACAGTAGGCTGTGGGCTGATCTCCCTAAGTATCCAAACATGAAGGTGGATGTTCTCCACAATATGTGACCTGTGGTCTTTGAAAAGAAAATGGACATAAGAAAAGAATGTGAAGAGCGAAGGAGTGATATAAGCTTTAGTAAAAGTTGGGGGGGGGGAGTGGCTGGTGGCCTTTGGATATTACTAAAAAACAAAGGAGAGGAATGAGGGATAGTCGAAGATCTTAAAGTCATCAGAATGGACAGAAGTGCTGTACTTAATGATATTTTCTGGGTTCAGCTGCTTATAGCCGTGTGTGTGTGTAGATAAGTATGCTAATAATAATACTAACACTATGAGCCAGCATTGATGAGCACTTTGAGGTTTGCAAAGCTTTTCACAACAACCCTAGGAGACAGGTGACTTGCCCAGGTCACTCAGCTAAAGTTAAGACAAGATTCCAATTCATTTCTTCCTCCTATGAGTCTGGTTCTCTATGCGCTTTCCAGCCTGTTCATACAGGCAGACTTCTGGTGTTAAATGAGTATATTGACCCTAAGTACTATAGGACTACAGAACAGGGAGAGATAGCTTCAGGGAAGATTTTCATGGAAAAGGTGGCACTTGATTAAGCCTTAAGGGGTGGGTAGGATTTTGACAGGTAGAGTAGTGGGGAGTGAGAGGGAGATATTCTGGGCAGACAGTATGGCCTGAGGAAAGGCATGAAAGTATACGTATAAGATATGTTTAGGAAATTAAGAATAGTCCAGTTTGGTTGGAGTATAGGTTGAGTGTAAGGGAAAAGTTAATTCCTCTCTCTAGGAGGTAAGCTTCTTGAGGGCAAGGCCTATTTCACTTTTGTGTTTGTACTATGGAGCCTAGCACAGTGGGGCACACAGGTTCCCTCCCCTCCCAGAGACCCTTCCCATGTGACCAATAAGACTTTTTCAAGAGGAAAAAAAAAGTCAGCATAACTGATTGATACATTGAGAAAGACTGTGTCATGTGCCACATGTCACACCTGTGGACCTCCACCCTCCACAAAGGGGGAATGTGGGGGTGTCCTCTCATCTCTCTTCATTCGGGTGCTGCTTGATCTTTATATTTTTGCTGTATTTACTTTTGATTTTTGGGTGTATAGTTGTTCTTTCCATTGACATTGTTGTAGTCACTGTGTATCTTGTGTTCTTGGCTCTGCCGTCTTCACTCCACATATCCGTTCATGCAGATCTCTCCTTGCTTCTCTGGTGTCATAACACCCATCATTTCAGATAGCACAATGATATTCCATTACGTTCATGGACCATGGCACACACTCTTAATAAGTACCTGTTGACCGATTGATCCTGCAGTGAATTAGGAGGGGTTCTGTTAGACACAGGGGGACAGTAAGAGATGACAGTTAGTAGCCTAAGAGGGAGAGAAGAAGTGAGAAACTATAGAAAACAGAAGCAAGAATTCAAAAAAGTATAATAGTCTGGCCCATTATTTCTTGTGACAATGATGGTAGTAAAGCACAGTATAATTAATTGATGTGGTACTGCTGAAAGAGCACTATCTTTGGAGTCAGGGAACCTGGGTTCAAATCCTGCCTTTGACAGTACCTGTGTGGCCTTGGGACTCTTTTCTCATTTTTAAAATAAGGGAGTTGGACTAGATGGTGTCTGAATCCTTTCTAGTTCAAGTTTTAGAATTCTTTGTTTCTAATGAAGGCTCAGAGTTATGAAGAAAAGATGTGATCCGTTTTAGAAAGATTTTCACTGGAGAAAACAAAAACAATTTTAAAGGGATGAAGCATGAAAGAGGAAAACTTTCTACTACAGTAACTTATATTTAGTAATACCTTATGGTTTCAGAGTGAGGTGTGGTAGTAAAAATACTGGACTTGGAGTCAGGAGCCTTGGGTTTGACTTCTGGCTTACACCAGCTGCCTGACACGAGCTAGTAAATCTAGAAAATGGAGATAGTAGTATTTGCTCTGCCCTACCTCAGTGTTATTGTGAGGGGAGTTCTTTTTAATTTCAAAAGGAATATATGAAGTGAGATGTTGTAATGCATATGACTGAGTTTAATTCACCCCAGTCCTGTGAAGTAGGTAATGCGTTATCCCTGTTTTATGGATGAGTAAACTGAGGCTTAGGTTGACATTTCACTAGGCTCATGTAGCTAATAAGTGGCTGAGTAAGGAGCCAAACTTAGGGCGAATTACTATAAATCTTTCTACTACACCATGAAGAGCTTAGATTAGAAAATCCAGTTATATAGATACCTCAGTGGTATTGTAGTACTCAAAATGGACTTTTCTTTCTTAGTCTGAAGGAGATGTGAAGATGATCTTCCTTCTCTGATAAGTCTATGCACACCAAAGCTTTGCTTTGCAGCCAACCCAGACAGGAACCTTGACCCTGCTTCCTTTTCCACTTGTTGCCAGGCTCCTGGGAAGGCCCTGTGGTTTCATGGAATGAAGGCTGGTCTTGGAGTCGGCAGAGATGTGGCTTCTGCTCCAGGGTTTGGTGCTTACTCTGAGACCTTGAGCAAGTCTTTTCATCTCTGAGCTTTGGTTCTTCATCTGTGATGAGGGAATAATCATGCTTGCAGCACCTGCGTCACAAGTCGTGGCTTCAGAGACTTTCTTCTTCCCCCTCTTCTTTTTTCCTCTCAACCTCGAGAAATCTGTTGAACCACTTTGTCATTTCAAAGGTCCCTAGTTACCTTATCACCAGATCCTGCCTCTGCCCTCTTTCCTTTCCTGCTTTCTTCAGTGGCTTCTCTTCCTTCTCCTGCCCCCTCAATTTGGCAAACTGAGTTTCTGTCCTTGACCCTCTCTTCTTCTCTCTTCACTTTTCCTTCGTGGCCTTATCTCCCTCCATGGTGCCACTGATCACCTTCTTGTAAAACAAAAAATTTGTATGTCTAGCTTAGTTCGGTTAGGCTCCCTATGTTCAGAAATGTGTAAGTGTTCAAAAGAAAACACAGCTATCTCCTAAGTTTGTTCTCACTGCCGCACTCACTGCTTGGTTATGTATCCCCAGCTGTGCATCTTGTCACCTCAAACTCACTGTATCCAAAACCAAAACCAGATAATCTCAGAGGCCCTCCAGTCCAAGCTGCACCTGAACAGAAATCTCCCTCTACATCATGCCCCAAAATGGTCAAACAGCCTCCATCTGAAGGCTTCAGGGAGCCTCCACCTTGAGAGGCAGGGCTTCCCACTTGTGAGTAAATGGAATCGTTAAGAAATTCTCAGTGACATCAAGCCTCTGCCTCTCTGTCCTTTTCACCCATTACTCCTGGTTCTCCCTTGTAAGGCCAAATAGAACAAGCCATATCCCTCTCCCACGTAAGTCCTTCAAACATCTGATGACAGCCATGACGCCATCACTGAACTCTTCTCCGTGTTACACAGTCTCAGTACACAGACCTGATCTTTCTGGGGCAAGGTCACAAGGCCCCTCATCAGTCACTTAATCTCGTGGCCTTCATCTGGCTGCCGGCCAGCTTGTTAATGGTCTTCTTCTGATTTATTCCTTCAGATTGAGTATAATCATTATCATCATCATCATCATCATCACAATTTAGTTGTTGTTCAGTTGTTTCAGTCATGTCTGACTCATCGTGACCCCATTTGGGTTTTGTTTTTTCTTTGGCAGAGATACTGAAGTGGTTTGCCATTTCCTTCCCCAGCTCATTTTACAGATAAGGAAACTGAGACAAAGAAGGTTAAGTGACTTGCCCAGCGTCACACAGCTGGGAAGTATCTGACACCAGCTTCCTGACTCCAGACCCAGCATTCTATCCACTGTGCCACTTAGCTGCCAATAATATGAATAGCTGGCATTTACGTAGTGCCTACTGTGCCAGGTACTATGTGCTAAGCTCTTTACAAATATTATCTCTTTTGATTCTCAAAACAACCCTGAGAGATCGGTGCTATTATTATCTCCATTTTACAGTTGAGGAAACTGAGGCAGACAGATTATGTCACTTGATGAGAATCATCCAGTAAGCAAGTGGCTGAGATAGGATTTGAACTGAGTCTTTCTGTCTCAAGGCCGAACTTTCTGTTCACGGTGCCCCCCGGGGTCCCTCCAGAAGAGTCACACATTTTGAAGGAACACATGAAGCCACAGCCCTAAAGACAGGACAACTGGAGACAAATCAAGGATCAGAGTTTTCCTGGAAAAACAAACCCATGGTAAATAAGTAAACCTGATAAAAATACAACGATAAATGATAAAATAAAAACAACTAAAATGATTAAAAAACCATGAATACCACACTGCAAGGGGGAGTCCAACATGATGGTGACCTCTTGTGCGCTGGACACTAGGCATCTCTTCCTGCAGCTTGGGATTGCGTTAGCTTTTTGTTGGCTGCCCCTCAGAAGTGGGCCTGGAGAGGCTTCCTTTTCTGAGTGTGCATGGCCGTTTGTCTGGCATGTGGAGTAGGACTTCCTTTTTGGGTGAGTTGGATTACGTCACATCAGCTTCCCTGATTCTGTGATTTGTCAGCCAGTTGACTCCCATTGAGTGATAGTCCACTCAAAGGCCATGATCTTTACTAGGCAAACAGCTGTCTAGATTTGTACTTGTGAAGCTGATTTTCTTTAACCCAGGTAGAAGACTCAGGCTTATCTTCATTTGATTTCATCTTGGTAGATCCGATCAGCTTCTTCTAATCTGTCTGTCAAGATCTCTTGGATCTTGACTTTGTCATCTAACATGTTGGCTCCCTTTTTTGTAACTTAAGAGTCTTTGAGTCACTTGAAGGCCTCAGGGGGAAGCCAATGTATGTCCAAGCTGGGCCTTGATCCCAGGCCTTCTTAGTTTCGAGGCCAGCTCTCTGTCCACTCTTGCCTTGCTGCCTCTGAAGAAGCACTTAATAAGGGGCAGCTCGGTGGCACAATGGATAGAGCTGTGGGCTTGGAGTCAGAAGGACCTGAGTTGAAATCCGGCCTCAGACGCTTGACACTTACTAGCTGTGTGACCCTGGGCAAGTCACTTTACCCCAATTGCCTCACCAAAAAAAAAAAAGAAAGAAAAAAGAAGCACTTAATAAATGTTTATTGAATCTCATCTGCCTGTCGCAGCAATTGGTCAGGAGCCCAGCAAATGTTTGATACTCTCTGATGAGAGGAGTACAGGATTCATGCTCAGGGCGCCCATCTCCATGCGACACCTTCTATCAGTGTAAATTATGGACATTTAGTGCTTAAGGATTACAAAGACCTTTCCCACAGCTAGCACCTTTGATTCTCATAGTTATGCCAGGAAGTAGATGAAATTATCACTCTTTTATAGATGAGGAAATTGAGGTCCCCAGAGGTTTTTGTGACTTGCCGAAGTTCTCAGAGCTCATAAATGCAGAGGGGAAACCCTGGCCTTGGAGCTGCAAGTCGAGCGCCTGGGCCTTGGACCAAACTGCCTCTGTTTCTGATGCAGATGACTGCCTGTTGTCTGGCCTTTCTGCTGACTGACAGAAGCTGCTTCAGAAACCATCCTGTTTCCTACAGAAGGTTCTCTTTTGATCATGTGAAACCTAATAAGCATAATGCTTCAAAAATAAATGCAGCTGTAGAGTTCTTTTGTACTCAGTTTCACCAAAAAGGTCCAGTGTAAAGGGACTCTAGGTTCACAGGGCTCTTCATCTATTAATAATGTTTTATTTGTGGATGTGATGCTTTCTGTTTCTAAAGTGAGATAAACTACATTTTTCTGTTGAATTTGTTGGCTTCCCTTTGCAATTATGAAAAAAGAAATCAGAATCTTAGGCATTAGCAGTGCTTCTGACCGTGTAGTGCCCAGGTGTGGGAACATGAGGGGCCACGTGTTGTCTGTGTTTGGAACACTCTTCAGCTGAGCCAGG
The DNA here is from genome assembly GCF_900497805.2 of Vombatus ursinus. Lineage (NCBI taxonomy): Eukaryota > Metazoa > Chordata > Mammalia > Diprotodontia > Vombatidae > Vombatus > Vombatus ursinus. The sequence continues at coordinate 299,350 of NW_020954267.1, forward strand.
TGAAGAAGACAGTGCCTGGCTTTCCTTCGAGTGTTAAAAAAGAGAAGCAAGCAGCCCCCCGCTCCAAACTTCGTTGTGAACTTGAAAGTAGTTTCTAAGGAGTAGTAACAATTAATTCTGGAATAGACTGACTACCTTTTGTGACTAAATTTTATTTTCTGTTGGATCTTATTTAGGAGAAATTGCATAAGCAATGCAATTCCGTCTGTAATCCTTCCTTGTTTAATAACTACTTACACGTGCTAACTTGGTATTATGTTGTTTGCTAAATGAAGAAAGATCACTCAAGTTATTAATTTTAATTAAAACATCTTTGAGTGGCTTTTGATTTTGTTTGTTTGGTTTTTTTTTTTTTGGATGGCGCAGGAGGGTGGCACTTACCATATGGATCTGAAGATAGGCTATATGTTTTTCCCCAAATCAGGTTTTATAAAGCCTAAGTGACTTTTTAGCGTATGCATATACATTTTTTTTCTTTGAAAGGTATTTTAAGGCCATGACCTATATTCAAGAGTAGCCTATCCTTGGATCAATCCCATAATTGCCTACTGTAATGATGGTTTTGGAATGAAATGCATAGATAGCCTCTATTTAATTTTCCTAATGTCCATGCCCATAGTTTGATGTTTTGTCAAAACGACCCAAGTCTCAGCTAATGGCCTTGTTTTAAACTGCCTGACTTTTAAAAAGTAATGTTACTATTTTAGGTATTTGGGAATAAAATGATCATTCCTTCCCTGGATGGAGACCTCTTCCAGTGGGACCGAGAACGGGAAAGCATGGAAGCAGTTCCTTTCACAGTGGAGTCTCTGCTTGAGTCTTCGTATAAATTTGGAGATGATGTTGTTTTGGTTGGAGGAAAGTCTCTTACCACGTATGGGCTCAGTGCACACAGTGGAAAGGTGAGTGAATAGATGTGATCTCTGTTTTGGGGATAGGGAAGGAAAGATGGCACCAAAGGATGTAGTACTGAGGAAATGATGAAGAAGTGATACTTGAGGGCTATTGTTCTATATTCTTCTTTTGAAGAATTCAGAGTGCTTTCATGTATACTTTTATTATGTAAGTTCTCATTTACTCTAGCAAACAAGCGAAACTTAACAAAAGTAATCCATTATCTTGCAGACCAAGAACAATGACCTAGGGACTGGGGCTGGAAGTAGAAATTAGAACATCTGTGGCAGTAAGAGTTGATTGGAAAGATTTAAAGGACTTAAAACTCAACTTCTCCTCCTTAATTCTAACTATGAGGTCTGTAAATCACAATATGCTGTGGGTGGACTTAGGATGACACTTACTAGAAGAGTTAAGTCCAATGAGTACACGCCAAAGAATCCATATCTGAGGATGTTTTCACATGCATTTCATTTTTGACTTTGTGAGAAGGCAGAAGTATCTCCTTGCTGTGCCCTCCCCCTTTCCCAACCAATGCACCTGGGTGAGGTTGTTAAGGTAACATGATGTCACCTCAAGAAGGTCTCCTGCCCTGGGAGTCAGAAGGTCTCCTTCCCTCCTGTGCTGCACTCCTTGACCACTCTAAGGTCACCTCATCTTTCTTGAGTCTGAATTTTCTTACTTGCGGAATGAGGGAGCAGGATAGACTAGTTAGGGCTCCTTAAACTTTTTCCATTCTCAACCCCTTCAGCATGTGGGGTCATGACCCACAGTATAAGAAGCACTGGACTAGATGATTTCTTTGGACCTTTCCAAATCTAAGAATCCTCAGCTTTGTGATTCTAGGTGCTACTACATAAACTGGTACCAGAGCAGGGTTATTTTTTGGGTGGTTTTCATTTAGTGCCTGCTAAGATTCCTTCTTTGCAAAAATTTGGAGACATTTTTAAGCTGTTACAAAAGGTGTCTGACAACACCACCAAACACTGGTGTTATAAATATCATTCTTGGGACTTGTTTTTTACTGACATGGCAATATCCCCTAACTTACCGAGGGCCTGTTTCTGTGAAAGAAGCATATGAAGAATTACAGGGAGTGCCAAATGAAGTAACTGGTCTGAAAGCATGTTGTAAAACTGTTATTGAAAAAGCAGCATAGTAGGGAGTAGAAAGCTGGACTGGCATTCAAGAAGACCTGAGTTCAAATCCCCCCTCAGACACTGACTCGGTGTGATTCTGGGAAGGCCACTTCTTCTCTGAGTCTCAATTTTCTCATTTTTGAAAAGAGGATGATAATAATAAACCCTGTCTCACAGGATCATTATGAGGATTACGCTAAATAGTATTGGTAAAGTGCTTTGCAAACCTTCAAACACTATCTATTTGGGTTTTTGTTACTGTTATTATCACTTAGTTTTTTTTTTTTCTAATTCCAAGAATTACATTACTTTCTCTATTCTCTTGTTATTTGTATCTTTTGGATATTAGTGCCTTATTGTTTTTGTTGCTTACTACTTCTCAGGTGAAGTATATTTGTTCATCCATGGGCTGTCGCCGATGGGATGATGAGGAGTTAGAGCAAGAAGACATTCTCCTTCTGCATCGAACGCAGAAAACGGTCCGGGCTGTTGGACCACGGAGCGGCCATGAGAAGTGCGTATTCATAGGAAGTATTTTGTTACTATTCAGAATTTTGTGTAAGACCAGGAGTCATACATTTCTTCTTAGAGGTTTGACTTGCCAAGTGCTAGTAGAGAGTGGCCCAAGGACTGTATCTAGCACACCAATGGAGGTGTCGTCTCAGTAATGCAGATATAGCTTCTGGTGATGCAGATCACAACTGTCCATGCCTGCCTGTTCTGGCCTGTTCTCCTCCAAGTCTTCTCAGGCATTATCCCCCTCAATTGTGAAGGGCTGTCTTCAAGTCTGCTCGACCTTGTAAGGATATTGAGGAATGTGGAGGCTATCCATTGGTTGGGGCTCACTCTTGCCACACAACCAGCCCACCTTGTAGATCATACATTGCTTTGGTGCCATCTTTTTATGCCATTTTCTCATAATTCTGTGTAATATGTTACCTCTTGCTTAACCCCACTATGTACCTCTCCATTACGATTGGAATGGGGCTCAGCTGCTGTTGCTCAAGCAGTTCTATAATCTGCATTCATTCAGCAATATTCTTCCAGCAGAGGGGTTACACATGTGATCCTATGTTTCTAGGAGAAGCCTGTGATCCTTAAAATAAACTTTGTACTTTCCCAAAGGCAATCCAGACCACTCTCTTTCTGTTCAGTTCTGGGCTTAACTCATTGTCTGTTGCAGCCTGTCTAAGACATAAAAGTTGATGGATGGCCTTTATAGGTTGAGTGTCCTTTTGCATGTCATAACATGGACAATAGACACTTTTCTTCCGTTGGTTTTTTTTTTTTTCTTTGGTACGAATAATTACTGAACTCTGGAGTGATCATGGATCTCACTCAGGAGGCTCTGCAGTATCCAGTACTTGGTAACAATTAGCACCATATCATATGCAAGGAAGAGCATCTAGAGGACCTCTCTGTGACCTCATCATGGAATCCACACTGCACATCCTCTATCACAACACTGGCCACACCTTTGGCTTGTGCTATGCCCCTCCTTGATCTTTCTGTTCTGAAGGTCACCAAAGTTATTTCTCTTGTTGTGTCTTTTAAGGAATCTTATGTAGTTTTGACATGTGCATGTAGACACGTTTTTGAAGGAGAGCACTTGAAGGAGTGCTGAGTCACATAATTCAGCCAGGGCTTCACCAGCAGGAAGCTGTTATGTCTTAAGATCCATTCTCTAAATGTAGTCTGTACTAGGAGTCACGTAGTCGGATGACTCATTTTCCAGCCCAGCTATTTTATAGCTGAGTGACAGAGAATACCTTGTCAATATTTAAATTATTTTTCTACTCCTGGGACATTACATAAACAGATGACCTTCAGTGACTTTTTAAATATTGAAAAACTAAAACAGTATCTTGAAAGAGCCAGTATTATTGTTTTATTGGGATAGGTAGGTTCAGAAACTCAATGTCTGAGTCATAGACACATAGGTTTTAAAGTTAGATGAGGACCTTGGAGGTCATCTGGTCCAACTCATTTTACAGGTGAGGAAGCTGAAGCCTGGATAAAGTTAATGACTTATACAGGTTTACACAGGTGCTGAATAAGAGAGCTAGGATTCACATCTAGGTCCTTTGACTCCAAATCCAGGACTGGATTTTTAAAATAGAGAGATGGCAGATTGCAGGTGGCTTGGTTCTAGCGTCATCTATACAGTTACTTTACTGTGTTCTGCTTCTATAAAACCATTCTGAATCTGGGTTAGAATGTTTGGGTGGAAAGAGCATCAATGTCTGAAACCCACACATATTCAAAATGTTCTGCTCAAAATGTAAAGTGTTAAGTCATCTTCATAATAGAGCGATGTTTTAAAAGCTCTTGTGCACCCTCTACTGACATAAGTCAGCACGACAGTATGTTCAAGTACTGAGACAAAATTGGTGTGATTCCTTTCGTCAAAACTTAAAGCTTTGGTATGTGTTTCTTTAAGCTAGAAAAGTGGTATGCTTAGTTTTGTTATTTAAATGTAATTTCTAAAATGTGTCTTTGTAAATTTAAGGTGGAATTTCAGTGTTGGCCACTTTGAACTGCGCTACGTTCCAGAGATGGAAACTAGAGCCGGATTTATTGAAAGTAATTTTAAATCCAGTGTTAAAAAAGGAGAGTCTAAAATCATTTCAGATGTGGAGGAACAGGAAGCTGCCCTGCAGGACACTGTGATAAAGGTCTCCGTCACCGACTGGAAGGTTCTAGCCTTTAGCAAGAAGGGCGGACATCTGGAGTGGGAGTATCAGGTACTACAGAGGCAGAGTTAGAATTGCCGGGTGTCGGTGGGGTTTGCAGGGCTTACTCTGGCGGGATGAAGAGACACCATCCTTTGGGTGTGGGGGTTCTCCTGGCACTGAGTTCCTTCTGTAATTCCGATTACATACAATTGCATGAATTAGGTGCACAGATGGCCACTTGGATGGTAAAGTCCAACTCTAACCTTCTCTTTGTTCAGTTTTGCACTCCAATTGCTTCGGCCTGGTTGGTTAAAGATGGGAAAGTCATTCCAATTAGTCTGTTTGACGATACAAGTTACTCATCTGAAAGTGAAATTCTAGAAGATGAAGAAGACATTGTGGAAGCTGCCCGAGGAGCCACTGAGAACAGTGTCTATTTAGGTAAGGGAGAGTATGTCCTTTATCGTAGGGATTGTGGGCCTGAAGACCTGGGCTTTTCTTATTTCATTTTGACTTCAGACGTTCGTAGAGTAAGGCTGAGTGGAAGTCATCATTTTTGCAGTTCCTGGTTAACCTCCAAGTCTTAGGTTGGTCACTATAAACGCTGCTTTCATTTAGTATCCTGACTCCCATTCTGATATGGTCACTTAATATCTCCCTTGTGAGAGGGAGGGGGAATGATGGGAAGGGACTGTCTTGTCTAAATTTTGTTTGCCTGGGGACCTATACCAAAGAAGCTTAGTAAATGTAGGATCCACATTCATGTTTTCTAACCATTTATTCAGCCATGAATTTGAAGAAAATGCTAGTCTTCTTATGGCCAGTGAAAGACTTGAGTTTTTAATATGGTGCTTTTCACAAATGCAGTAATTATCATTTAAAAAATATTCATGAAAATTATTTTCTAAACTTCCTCTCCCATAATTACTCCAGCAGTCTCAAAAAAGGATCAGTACTTGAAAATAAAATGTCACCTTCTACTTGCCTGCTGCTAAATAGCACTGGAGGAAATAGTGTGACCACACTGGGTCTACTGGCTGGTGGGGCCCCCTGAGTTGTGTCATAGCATTACTTTATGTTTGCTTTAATCTCTATCACAATACCCACAGTGGTGTTTCAGATGCTTTCTTCTTTGCTCGTCTCATGTATGACCCGTCATTCCCCCTCCCTCTTAGATGATTCTTGTCTTCCAAGAGTTTGTAATCTGAAACATGGGTCAGTACCTTTGACAAGCCAACATTTGGAGGGAGCATTACTTAGGAAATCTATGTAACATTTTGTTCAGATTAGAGCAAAGTGGGGGGGGAAGGATGAAATTCCCTTTGATTATTTGCTATGTAGTGTAATTTCTCTTCTGGTGAGATTAAATTCAGTTTGACAAACATTTACCAAGCCCCTTCTCCGTGCAGGGTGCTAGCTGGCAGGTTACAGAGACAAAATCAAATAGTCCTCACCCTCATGAGGGGATATAGCATGTATGCAAGTAACTGATTACACACATAGACACATTCAAGAGTGAAACCACAATAGATTATGACTTGAGAAATCCAAAAACAGCTTCCGTCTTTATCTTTTGGTTGAACGTTTGTAGATAAGACCTATAATATACATCTCAGTGCCCAAAGGAGCAAAATACAAATTTATTTATGTTTTAGATTCAGTTGTGATCATCAGCCAAGGTCCATAAGAAGTAGTATTTTCTTTTTTTTGTTTGTTTGTTTTTTTGTTTTGGGGTTTTTTTTTTTTTTTTTTTTTTTTGGCCAGGCAATGGGGTTAAGTGACTTGCCCAGGGTCACGTAGCTAATAAGTGTTATATGTCTGAGGCCGGATTTAACCTCAGGTCCTCCTGAATCCAGGGCTGGTGCTCTATCCACGGCGCCACCTAGCTGCCCCTAGTATTTTTTAGTATCATCAGAATAATTTATTAGCCAAACTTGAGTTCTTTCTGGCCTACGTTGTTTGTCTTTGAAAAGAGGATTCTAGCATATCATTCATGGGAGAAGAGCTAAAAAATAACCCTCTTTCTCGTTGTTGGTGGGATCATTGTTGTCTGGTTTACCCTTTAGGGATGTACAGAGGTCAGCTGTACCTGCAGTCATCAGTCAGGATTTCAGAAAAGTTTCCTACGAACCCAAAGGCTTTGGAATCTGTCAATAATGAAAATGCAATTATTCCTTTGCCCACAATCAAATGGAAGCCCTTAATTCGTAAGTAATAAAACATTTACCCTATTGTACAGTTTTAAGATTCTCATAAGTCCTAGTCATTACCACCTTTGCCGTGGCTGTTTAGGCATTTTATAAATTTAAGACTCTCTGTATGATACTGAAAGATCAAGTTTTACTGATGAACCAGAGGGCTAAATGTTCACCTTCTTTACAAACAGATTTTAATGGTAAAGTGCAGATTACAACTTTTTTATGTCGTACAGACAACTGTTTCTATACTGAATGTTATGGTTCATAAAATATGCTTTAACATGCTGCTCTTCACCATTAATAATTATGAAGTATTCAGGACAAAAACTGCATTTTCTCAGCAAAAACCTATTTAGAATACTTAACTATGAAGGAGTTTTCATTCACGTCATCACATATGATTGAGACTTTTTCCCCTTCTATTTGTAGATTCTCCTTCTAGGACTCCTGTCTTGGTGGGCTCTGATGAATTTGACAAATGTCTTAGTAATGACAAGTTTTCTCATGAAGAATATAGTAATGGTGCACTTTCCATTTTGCAGTATCCGTATGGTAAGTGTGAATAACAGAAAAAAATGAGAATTGGTGGATAATTGTCCGATTATCATATAGTATTACTATAAAGGCAGATAAAGGAGATACAAAGAAGTTTTGGAGGTAGAGCAGTGGGGGGGGTGTTTTTTCTTGAACATAAGTTTAGCTTATGTAGCATGATTTTTTTCGTTGGGTCCTGTAATTTTATTGATGTAGGGAACTCCTGAGTAGAATACGCATGCTGATGTAGATCAGCAGATATCAGTGACATCTAGTTTCTGAGGCCCTAAGGCACTAAGAAGTTATGTATTCAACACACGTCAGCCAGCTCGCTGTATCCTCCACCATGCTGCCTCAGAATAAAGAAGATCAGTTGTAGAGGTGGGAGGGGCATCAGAGGTCAGCTTTTTTGTCCTGTTTCAGAACATGAGTCCCCTAGAAAAGTCCCAGACAAGTGGTCTTTCTTATGCTCGTGTGGGTTTTGGAAGACACACAGTGAAAGGGAGCCCACCAGGAGCTGACAGGATGGCCGTGGGCTTGATTATCAGGTTATAGTCTGGTGAGAAGTTGGATGGAGGACGGTGAGCTGCTAAGGCATAGAAATAGTTGTGTTTTTCTTTACCAAAACTGATAAAAAGGAAAGTGTTCCGGGTTAAGTATTTTAGGATGTTGTGTGTTGGTGTTTCAACAGTGCCTAAAAGAAATAATGATTTGTCCACTTTGATGTGCTAGGATTCCATGGTAGAATCAATTTAATGTACAGGTTACTTACCAATGAAGGAAACTTCAGGGGAAGCTCATCTTTGGCAAAGTCTTAAATGAACCAAACGGGAGTGAGCTGGACTGTTTGAGTTTATTTAGACCTGCCAAAAAAGGATTCGGTGCTAACTGGATAGACCTTTAGCTTCAACTAAATACTCAGTTGTAGATGAGCTGCTTGCAGGCAGACTTAAAACAGAAAGATAAAATGAGTTCATTTCATCTTTTTTTATCTCTAACTTATTACAAGTGATTTTTCAGTTAATCTTTGTGTACAAATTTCTTTCTTTCTTTCTTTTTTTTTTTTTAAAGATAATGGCTATTATTTACCATACTACAAGAGAGACAGGAACAAACGGAGCACGCAGATCACTGTGAGATTTTTCGACAATATCAATTATAACAAAAATACCCGGAAGAAGGACCCTGTCCTCCTTCTGCACTGGTGGAAAGAGATAGTCGCGACCATCCTGTTTTGCATTATAGCAACAACTTTTATTGTGCGCCGGCTGTTCCACCCGAATCCTCATAGAGTAAGTAATTTTAACGGGATTTATTTGAAAGTTTTATGGATATAGAAAACCTGTACAGATTTTCTTTATCCCTCCTTTTTATATTCACTTTGGTGTCATAGAGTTTTAGATCTTATACTTAAGACGATGAAAACTGGAAACAGTAATTGGCTTTTATATCATTGGAAGCATTTCTCTTCATTGACAGCATATAATGATTTTTCAAGCATTAGCCACACCAGTTGTGCTGCAGATACATCTGGCACCTCTGTAATTAATGTTTTTATTATATTGGCATGGCCCTCTAATGAGCAGTGAAGATCTCTCTAAGTCATTTGCTTACCTTTATTTCTGTGAGGGGTGTTTTGTAGTTATATAAATCTTATTTATGTCTTAGTAGGTTAACTCATATATTTGGTACATTTCATAGTTATTTTGGATGGTGTTGTTTTTCTTATTGTTGATTACTGGCTTTTAGTAGTACCATATGGAAATGCTGATGGGACAACTCTTTTTTTCATCAATATCAGCAAAGGAAGGAATCTGAAACTCAGTGTCAGACTGATAATAAGTATGAGTCCGTAAGTGGTGAGGGGAGTGACAGTAGCTGGGCGGACTCCAAGTCCTCTGGATATACATCAAGGTAAGAGTCCAGTGTCACAATGTTAAAGATACATGTTTGTCTGATATGATGAGAGCCCACTATATCTGAGAAGAAATGATAATGAAACCTAGCATAACTTAACTTCTGTGCTCAGTTATCAACCACTTAAATTTGTATCTGTTTTCGCTAGATTATTGGATAGCCTTTAGCCTTTACTTGTTGTTTGGAACATAATGTTTATCCTCTCAAGCTGCTTAATCTTTTAAGAACTATTTGTTTTTCCTGATGTTGTGTGTGGGAAATAAGAAGTGAGAAAGTGAGAGGACTTTCACAGATGGAAATTGAACATTTGGCACAGTAGATGAGGTAGGGGGAGAAAACTGCCTCCTGGGTCAGAGTATGTAGTGAAAACCTTTCATTTCTCACACAAAGAACCTGAAGGATGCACAGGTAGGAAGTAGCCTGGTTTGGGCCCAGCGCCTCCTGATGCAAAAGCCAAGGTTCCCTCCACTCTGCAGGTTGTCTCCTAACCAAGGAAACAGAGTAGATACCTTTGTAGAAGGTGGTGAAGTAAGGGCAGCTAGGTGGTGCAGTGGATAGAGCATCAGCCCTGAAGTCAGGACTTGTTCTGACCCGGAGTTCAAATCTGGCCTCAGACACTTGGCACTTACTAGCTGTGTGATCCTGAGCAAGTCACTTAACCACATTGCCTTGCCAAAAACAAACAAAACCAAAAAAGGAAGTGGTGAAGTTACATTCAGAGGAAGGTGCACTGGCTATGCGGCTCCTGGGTTTGTCATTCAGCCTTTGATTTTTGGGGATAAAGGAGGTGGTGAAAACATGGATAATTGGAATTCTCAGGTAGAGCCGGCTTGGTGGTTGGGAAGGTGCTCAGTCAGCCAGTGAACTGCTCTCTTTGCCCATCTGTTCATTGTCTCATTGCTTCTTAGCATTTGGAATAGAGAAGGACAAGCAGAAGCTGAAAGTCCTGCCACCTTAGTATTTCAGGTTGGGATGAAAGTTACCATTAACATCTAAAATGAAGCCCTCAATCCCCACACATTCCGTTACCTCTTCATTCTAAATGTCTGGAAAGGCAGACTGGAGCTCAGCGGTGAAGGATTTTGTAGTTTCTGTTTTACCCTCAAGATAGGGAGCCACAGAAAGGACTTGAGCAGGAGAGTAGCTTATGGTTTTTGGAAGATGATGTTGGCAGCTGAGTTGAAGTGCTTTGGAGATGCGGGGTGAAAAGTCAGGAGAATGTGGCAGTAGTGGAGGCAAGAGCTGACAAAGTTCTGGATGAGGGTGATACGGGGGTCTTGGTGGACCATAGTATGAGTCAGCAATGTGATGTGGCAGCCAAAAAACCTAATACAAGCCCAGATTACATGAAGAAAGGCCTTCATTGCTGCAAATAGTGGTGAGAGTCCCACTGCATTCTACCCTTATCAGACCTCCCCTGGAATAGTATATTTGGTTCTGGGCCAGGACATTGGTACCCAGAGGAGGGCGATCAGCGTGGTGAAGGGCCTTGAGTCGGTGATGTAGGAAGACAGTTTAAGGGAAGAGAAGGCTTTGGGGGGATGACAGTTATGTTCAAGTATTTCCCAGGCTCTCCTTTAATGAGGGGAATCAGACTTGTTCTCTTTGACCCCAGAAGTTGAAAAGAGGCCTACAGAGACTGGACATCAAGAAGAGCTGTCCCAGAGCAGAATGGGCTGCCGTCCAAGGGAGTAGCTTCTCCCTCTCTGGAGGTCTTCAGGCAGAGGCTGGGTGACTGCTTGTCAGGTCCATTATAACGGTCCTTTGGTGTATGGGTTGGACTGGAAGGGACCACTGACATCCCTTCCAGCTCCAGTTCTGTGATTCCACGGCTGTGTCCGAGGTTGTGAACCTACATCGATTAAAATTATGGTGGTGTTTTCAAGAGAAATAGGAAAGTGTAGAGGAGGGAAGGGTCTGGGGGAAAGATAGTGAGCTTCTTTTTGGAGGTGATGAGTGTGTCATACCTATGGGAAATATAGTGGTGAAGTATAACAGATAAGGAGTGACACAGGCCTGAAACTCAAGATACAACATAGTCTGAGACTGGATGTATACAGGTGGAAGTCATCCATGTAGAGGTAATGATGGCGCCATGAGAGTGGATGGTAGAAAAGGCCCAGGATAGAGCACTGGGAGCACAGCACTAAGGGGTGGGAGACAGAAGATGATCCAGTAAAGGAGACAGAAGGAAGAGTCAGACAATTAGGTGGAGAATCCAGGGTGGTCTGCAGAGCCAAAAGCTGTGCACAGAGAGATCCCAGAGCATCGTAACTTGTGACTGAGAAAAGGCCATCAGATTTGAGAACAGTTGAGCTCATTAGTAAACTTTTCTTGTGTCTGGACTCTGGTGAAAATGTGAATTCTGAAGTAGCTCCTCAGTCAAGCAATCATCAAATAAGAGGTTAGAGAAATGAGGGGTCTGAATGAGTAACTGTGGAATCATTGAACGTTTGATAGTGGGTTGGGAGGAGGCTGGTTTGCAATATGTGGACCTTTATAATAGTCATAATCCCCTTAAGTAAAAGGTGATAATTATCTGTTTTCATAAGATGGACAATGTCTGTGTAGTGGGCTGTCTTTCCTATCACGTCCTCCATTAACAGGATAGTGACTGAATGCTGCTTTTTTTTTTTTTCAGAGGTAAGGATGGATTTGTAGGGAGGGACACATCTCTTTCATCTGTCCCTTTGTGTCCAGGAACTCACATTTTGAGTTTAACTAGTTCCAGTGAGGGAAGCAGATGATGACTGTAACGCCTTTTTTTATATGCTCATAGAGAGTTGAATCTATTGTTTGTCCTCATCAGGACCATGTTCTAGCCGGCTGAATTAACCGTCTGAGCTGATATGTAAAGGTTGTAGATGAGAGAATCCTGAGAGTTGGAGGGGACTTTAGAGGACATCTTGTCCAGTGCTCTCCCACCATATGCAATAATCCCTTCTGGCAGTGTTGTGTAGGACTGGTAATTAGAAAGATCATCTGCTAAAAATAATTCTGATATAATGGAATGAAATCCAGTTTAGGTCTATGTACCAAGACAAAGAAGGAGACAATGCTACTGACAAACTGTCTCGTTTAAAGCAGCAGTGAGAGTCGGGAGTACAAGTGTGTAGAGAGCTGAGGAATTTGTGTTTGTGCTCTGGATGATAGGACAGAAGAGCACAGATGAGGATTACTGGACATTACTAGAAGGAGAAATTATTCCCAGTGAAATAGAAGCTTGTTTTCCGATTCCCAAAGAAGACAGAAAAGCATTTGCTTTCTAAAGAGACAGTAAAGGGCACTGGACAACTAGGATGTGTGTTTTTGTAGCTTTGGAAGTTAGATAGTAATGACGGGCCGTATTGATGTCATGCTTCGTCATTTATAAAATGCATCAGTACACAGATCACTTTCTATCTGTGGGCCCTTGGGCAAGTCAATTCACATTTTGTTTCCATATCTATGAGATGAAGGGGGAGAGCTGATTTATAAAATCCCTTTTTTGCTCAATAGCATCAATCTTATCTTCCTGACCAAAACTGATTTAAAGTTTTTGACACAGAAGACAACAAGGGGGTGTAAAACTTAGAGTCATGATGACAATTCTTTATCCTTTTCATCGTCACATGGAGGTGACCCTGGGTTTCCAAAGGCTAAGCCAGCAGAGAGGCATGCCTCTGGCAGGGCCCCCTAGAAACCTCCAACTGTGAGCTCAGTGATGGAGCACACTTAAGTTGTTCAGGGCCAGCTTTAAGGTGGAGAGGTTCATCATTGCCAGCCACAGCAACTCTCACGGACCATTCTAGAGAGGTTGCAATCTGCATTGGTGGAGGGAGTAAGTACCCACATCAGTGAAATTACAGATTCTTGAAATATTGAAGGTAACAAAAGATAACTAGTCTACCTTTCTCTTTCATGTGGGTAGCCTGAGTGAATTAAGTAGACCAAAGTGGTAGCTGTGTCTTTCTCTGTGGATAACAAAAACGTGATTGTGAAGTGAGGAGGATCACATATAGTGGGCATGACGAGTTCTCTTCAGCTTTTAGACTTCTTGTGGGTTATCTGCTAAAGATGTAGATTTGGGCTCTTTGTTCCTGCATTTTTAATATTTAAAATGTGTTATTAAAATTTCTTTTTCAGATATCTAACAGATTTTGAACCAATCCAGTGTATGGGTCGTGGAGGATTTGGAGTGGTCTTTGAAGCTAGAAACAAAGTTGATGATTGCAATTATGCCATCAAAAGAATCCGTCTTCCCAATAGGTAATGAATCTTGACTCTATAATAAAGTTTAGGGCTCGTTCTTTGTGATAAAACCTTATGTGAGGTAGTGTCAGATTGCCTTGAAGGCAACATAGCATTCTTGTTTGAGGCTAGTAATCTGCATCATCAGTTCTTTATTGAGCTCTTCTAATAAGCCAGGTACTGGGAAGATATGTAGAAAATGGGCATTATTATCTAGAAACCAGTATTAGAAGGGATTGTCACCAAAAAGCTCCATCCTCATCCTTCTGGATCGCTCTGCCACTCACCTTCTCTGATACGCTCCTCCCTGGATTATATCATGGCCTTCTCTCCTGGTTCTCCTGCTTCTTGTCACACTGTTCCTTCTCAGACTGCTTTGTTGCATCTTCATCCATGTCATTTCTGCTAACTGGGGTTGGCCCTCAGGGCTCTGTCCTCAGCCTCTTCTCTTTTCTCTTTGTGCTCTCTCACCATCTCCCGTGGGTTTAATTATCATCTCTACGCAGATGATTCCTAGATCTATTTATACAGCCCAGTTCTCTCCGGAGCCTGAGTCCCACATTACCAGCTGCCTTTTGGACATTTCAAGTTAGGTGACTCCCAGATATCTCCAGCTCCATATGGTTGTTCTTCAAAATGTCCTCACGTCCAGGGCCACCACCATATTTCTGATCACCCAGCTTTACAACCTCAGTGCCGCCGTCAGCTCCTACCCCTCACTCGCCTCATCTAGCCAGTCAGTGACCAGATCTTGCTTTTTCTACCTCTACAACATCTCTTGTCTATGTCCCCTTCTCACTCACACACACAGCTACTATCCTAGCTCAATTCCTGCTTATCTCTGGACCACTCCTGCGTCAGCCTTCTCCTTGGTCTACCCGACTCAAGTCTCTGCCCCGACCCAGTCCATTTTCCACATTGTTGCCTATGTGATTTTCCTAAAGCAGGGGTCTGACAGTGTCCTCTCTCTACCCAGCAAACTCCTGTTATCTATAGGACTAAATAAAATCTCCTCAATTTGGCATGTGGAGCTTGGCACTGCCTGCCCTGCCGTATTTTGTACACACTCCTCTCTTCCAGCCCTCTGCCATATTGGCCTTCTTGCTGTTCTTCTCACACAATGCTTCAGCGCCTACCCTGTGCCTTTGCATTCGCTGTCCCCCACACCCTAAGTGTTCTGACCTTTAGAGTGCCAGATCTACACATCATGCCCCAGTCTGTCCCTTGAGATTTGTCCCAATATTGCCAATTTGACATTTGATATCACCAAGACATTTTAAATTCAGCTGTCTAAAACTGAACTCACCATCTTATTCCATACTTCTCTGTTTCTGTCAAAAGCACCACCATCTTTCCAGTATCTCAGGTCTGTAACTTAGCATTAATCTCTCCTCTTCTCTCTGTCACTCATCTCACATATCCACTCAGTTCCCCAATCTTGTCCTTTCTATCCACAGCTTCTCAACCATCCAACCCTTTCTTCCAGCTCGCCCAGCTTCCACCTTAGCTCAGTCCCTCATCACTTCTCACCTGTGTTATTGCAACAGCCTCCTCATTGGTCTCCTGAATTGTCCTGGGGTACAGTGACCATGTGACTGTCCCACTCCACCAACTCCAGTGGCTTCCTGTCGCCTCTAGAATACAGTGTGTACTCTTCTGTGTAGCCTTTAAGGCCCTATAGAGTATGCCTCAGTTCACCTTTCCAGCTCCACTGGATATTATTCCCCCTTCTGCATTCTGTGATCCAGCCAAACGGGCTTTCTTTCTGGTCCTTAGGGCTCATTACACTACATCTCTTGTCTCCTTGCCTTTGCATTGGCTTCCCCGTGCCTAAAATGCATGACCTCCTTACTTCTGACTCATAGAATTCCTCTTTTTCTTTAAAATGCACCTCAAGGGGCAGCTAGGTGGTATAGTGGGGGCAGCGAGGTGGTACAGTGGATAGAGCACCAGGCCTGAAGTCAGGAAGACCTGAGTTCAAATCCAGCCTCAGACACATAACACTTACTAGCTGTGTGACCCTGGGTGAGTCACTTAACCCCATTGTCTAGCCAAAAAAACAAACAAAAATAAAAAAAAAAATTAAAATGCTCCTCAAGTACCATTCAATCCAAACCAATAAACATTAAGCACCTGCTTGTGCCAGATACCATTCTAAGGGTGGTGGATGCAATTAATAAAAAAGAAAGATGGTACCTGCCCCCAATGAACGTAAAATCTAAAGGGGACGACCACACAGAAAAGGAGGCAGGACAGCAGATGGAGGGGCAGGGAGGGATGGAGACCAGAGGGCATCTTATTGGCTGTAACTGACATGGGGGGAGGGGAGGGGTGGAGACCAGAGGGCATCTTATTGGCTGTAACTGACACCAGGCAGGGCAGCAGAGGGAGGGG